>NC_072738.1:29853330-29951343 GCF_026930045.1 Uloborus diversus
GTTTTCCTTATTTCTTCAACGTTTGTTTTTGTTCTTATTGTTGAAGCTAGTTATTAATCTAAGTAAACAATTTGATTTCCGCATTATTCAATTGTGATTGTTCTTTATAATGTTTTTAGTAAAGTATTGTTTATTTGGAGAAACATTTTAAATAGCAGAAAAAAACCAGCTTCACTCGCTAAAGGGCAGGGTTACAGTACAAGTTGAAGAATTATTTTGAGTTTTAAAGCTACTGTTAATCATTTTATGTGTTATGGCGAATATTTTTAAATTCCAAAGAGACTTCAATAGGTTTTTTTGAAAAGGTGTGTACGCGTTTTAGTTGAAGAAAAATTATAATTCACATCAGAGGGGGGGGGGGCATGGATTTTTTTTGTTCAACGGACTTCCTTTAAATTTTTAGCACGGGCATCGCCCTGTGGGTACTTCTAGTATGGTAGATATATAATCGTATTTTTAAGACATCAACTTTGAAAATTTTTCAGGGACAAACATTTTCTCCCCTCAGCATCACCAAACATTGCCTAAAACTACGATTTCAGAACTAGAATTTCAAAAAATTCCGGGGGAGAACCCCTGGACCCCTCAATTTGTACATGCTCATCTTCGAGTACTGAGAGTCCCTTTTTCAAAACCAGAAGTTTTATCACCCCCATGTGCAATGATATTAAATATGATTGAAAAAAATGCTTGGAAAGAGAGATAGAAGAATCGAAGCTAATTTCATATGAGAAAAAAAAATAAATCCGCAACTCCCCCCCCCCCCCCCGTCCAATTTATTTTCTGGTTTGCGCCACTGCTTCTACCCATAGGATCCTGTACATTTCCTACTATGAGCCCCAGCTCCCCCTACTTTTACAAAGTTCCTATGCCTCTGGAAAAGTAATTGCTCAACATATTCTTTTATATTAAAACATACATGATGATGAAAACCTTATTTTTAAGCAAAACATTAAACAAATCACTTCTTATCTAAGTATTATAACATATTTGTATATCTTAAAAATGTATAGAATAGAAAGAAAACTTATCTTAGTTTTAAAAGTAAGCCGAATGGATTCATTTATTGTATGAAATATATTATGTTTATAAATGTAAAGTATTTAATATAACTACAAATTTCTGAAGAGTTATAAAAAACAAAAACAAATCGGTTTTAAATCAAAAAAATCCAATTTAAATTTTAAAAATCAGATTTTTTTTAATCAAAAAAAATATGAACCCTGCTTAATATCAGATTTACACTAATCACTAAAATAGCTCATTGTTGGCACAATTAACAAAATTATTTCTTTGACATTAAATTGACCTCTATTTTCAAACACTTTTTTTTTTTTAATTTATGAGTAAAATAACTGGAATTTAGCCAGGCCATTTTTATGGTTACTTCTAGTAGGTAAAACTTACATATAAGAATGGAAAAAAAAAGGTTTTTGAAATTGAAAAATATTTTCTTTCAAAATATACACATTCTGGAGAATGACCCAGATAAAATTCAATTAAAATTTGGGTGGTGCAATATAAAGTACAGGAGCAGTGGATCACAGTTAGCCGAAATAATTGTAATAGAATCAATAAGTATTTAAATACAAATTTGATCGACTTCTATAAGCTGAATATAAAGTAATGTTTCAGCATTTATTGTAGTAATATACAATGGAAAACATTCCAGGACCAATATTATGTGAAATACATACCAAGGCAACAAAACTTGATTTTCAAGGCAACGATGAAACCAGTCAATTGAAACAACATTATACAGTTTGGTGTTTATTAAATTCTTTACTTTAGCTGTTATTTTGTCAGTAATAATGCAAAATGTTCCTTTACCTAAAATACATAATATTTTCATTATAAAAAAGTAATTATGTAAGCTTTTAGAGAAATTAAAAAGAAGAGTTTATTTAAGACTCATTAAATGTTACTCCATAACCCTAATTCTAATAAAACAATACATAAATAGGGGTCTGTCCAATCTTAAAGAGCAGGGTTTTGTTTATGCAAAATTGTCAAAAAATCTACTCAATTTTGAATCTGCATATAAGATTAACTTATGTTATTTTAACTCGTTATTTTGTGTGTGTTGGTGATTTAGGCAAAGTGGGATCTTGTTTCTGTGAAATGTGAATATATACGATTTACTTATTACATTTATCACAATAAAATTAAAAAGTATAGAATGCAAATATACAAAACAATGAAATTTTCAATATTAATGACATTTTATACATTTTGCTTTTTAATCCAGATTCTAAGGAAGCTGCATTTAAAGCATAGAAATTTTAAATATATTTTGAAAAATTTGTGAGAGGGAAAGTGCGTTTTTTTTTTTCAAACATATAAAATTTTTAAAGCGTTTATTTTTAATCAACATTGTAATTAGTTCCATTATCAGCGGTCTTTTACCATCAAGTATTCAAATTTTCAATAACGGATAGATGAAAATCCATTGAGTTTTGGAGCAAAGTATTTAAAAATGGCATCTTGGATAAGAGCCGGATTTTCAAGTTCTCATAGAAAGTGTTTTAGAGATTGGGAAAAAGGAAAATAAAATGGTACAATTTGTGTTGAGAATATTTCCACTATTATCAGCAGAAATGGAATGATCTTGAAGTAAGATAACACAAGACCACACTGCTCAAGAAAAACCTTTAAAAACATAATGAGCTGCGGTGGGGCTGCTTCACTTATCATACTCACCTGACATTGCACCATCTAATTTCCCTTCATTCAGATTTAAAGGAGACAAAAAGAATTTCTAAACTCATTTGATATCCAAAATGCCACCCCGTGCTAAATCTGATGGGAACAAGATGGGGCTATTACCCCGGGCAGCAACCAGGTGGAACAATTGTAGTCTGAATCCTTGCTTTATTTCTTGATATATAGCAGTCACAAGTAATGAGAAAAAACGTATGGTTGTTACTTTTCTTTGATCTATTGTCACCAAGTTCAAATCAGCATTTGCACTCTTTGAGATCTACTTATGGACCAACTTTGTTATAATCTGCCTGTTACTTCTTGAGATGTAGCAATTCGACCTACTGAAGAAAACATTCAATTATTTCACCCACCTTGGAGGTATTGATGCAAAAATTTAAAGGGCACCAATTCACTTTGGGGTACATATGTGAAGCAGATTTGTTTGGTTTCATGCAATATCTTTTTGAGTTAGGTGGCCACAGAAGATTAGTCGCACATACAGACATTTTTCAAAAAAATGGGCAAAAAAGAATCAGTACACCTCAAAACTTTGAAACTCGACAAAATTCTAAGATTATCATGAATCCACTACCTTTTTATATTTATCAGATATAGATGATACTAAAAAAGAAAGAAGGGAAGAAAAAGAAAGACTCATGAAAATGATATATATATATATATATATATATATATATATATATATATATACTAGCTGACCCAGCCACGCGTTGCTGTGGCAAAGAAGTTGGATTAAAATAAAATTTTACTCCTTATTTTGATAGAATCAAATAAATATTTTTAATAGAGTTTAAAATAGTATAGCCGATTTTAAAACATATGAGATTGATAATGGGCGTGATTCAATGTACAAACGATTCATAAATGTTCCTGGAAAATTATGGGCAGCTGATGTGGCCAATTTTTGCCAGGAACATGTCATGCCAAAACCCGGAAAGTTTTCCGATAAAAGTTAATAACCTTCCTGAAATTATCTCGGAAACCTCTTTAAAAATTCGAAGATCTTCCCGTTTGAAGTTAGTCGTGTTTCTGGAACTTTAGTGTAAACTTAGGAAGGAATAAAAAAAAAAGCTTAGCACCTTTCTGATTTATTAAGGAACTTCTATAAGCAGTGATGCAAACATAGCCAGAACTGCAAGCAAGTATAGAAAATTTTTACTCAGTAACGTTTCGGAATTTTTTTTTTTTTTTACAGTGCAGGCTGAAGAAAGTACTTATTGAATTCAGTAAGTACTAACTAAATTTTCTATGGAAAGAGCACTATACTTACGCTTAGTAAAATTTGTAAGTATGACTTTGGCCAAAAAAAAAAGCAAAAATAACTTGAAAGTGATAGTAAATATCGAAACTGATTGTAAAATAACCGAATGTAGAAGCTAAGCGTAAACCACCATACGCTTTTAGATTCTACACAACATTTTATACAACTGTATAGACTTGTTCAGCATCAATGGGGAGCTTTTTTTCCCAGCCGTCAGTAATGGCCCATTACTCGCAATAATTGTAGCTAAGACAGCGTCATTGCTCTGTTGTTATACGTTGAAAATCAGTGTTAACTAAGTCGGTGGCCCAACTGTCAGGTGATGGCATATCATAATAACTAAGTGGCAAATTTGAAATTGAAACGCAAACACCTTCAGTTAAAACTAAAACTTCATATTTATCTCTGGTGTAAAATCTGGATTTAAATATTTGTGTGTTTGGTAAACTTTATGAAATACGTCTTCAAACGTTAAATGTTATATAGTTTCTCTTTAAAAAATGATGATTGTGTTGGATAGAATGTCGTCAAAATTGTTTTAAACAGTTGACGAATACTGTTTCTCCTTACGTCAAACCTACATTAGAAAGTCTCAACTCCCAATGACTTTGTGCGACCAATAAATACAATTTGTGACATGCATAGGGATATGTATTTGACAGTCGACAATTGACGATCCACAAATACTCCTGTCTGTTCGAAAATGTTTACCACAACCAAAACTGCTACAAAACCAGCGCGATTACAGAGGCAATTATGATTTTTAAAAAATTAAATTTATCTGGAAATAGACTCTCAATCAGTTCACTTTTCGTCTCAACGGCAGTGTAGAAAATGTCTGTCTATTTGTTGTACTGTATATTTTGATACAGTTCCATTTCACCGTTTCCAATACCCAGCAATTGCTTAGAAAATACTTGTGCGATTAGATTATTTTGCGTTTATATTCGCATGTTCATGGCCAATCGCATTATCTCGACATTACGCTATAAAAACGATTGTTTTAAACATGCGTTGATTTCATCGGAATAACTGGTAATGTCTGCCGGAAGTCCCCAGACAGTATTCAGACAATTTCGCCTAAAAGTTTATCCTTGCTGTTCAAATCTTGCACAATCTTATGATGTGCTTCGAATGAATGCTTTTACTCATGAGCCATAGTACACTTATCCGAAATTTTAATTTCACTCCTCTCTTGCAACACTACAGCCATTCCACTTTTTTTTTTCTTAAATGTTACACATTGCGTTTTGTTTGTTATGAATATCTAATAGGCAACTTTAAAGCTGAATGTGCTGTTCGTCTACCATCTAAAAAAAGTAGCAGCAACGCCTGACGATTCAAATGTCACTGCAATTTTCTGTTGCGAACGTATCTTTGCAAGAAATAATGATATTAAAAGTTTCTTGGGGAATAAAATAAAGAAAATAATTGTTTTCCGCTTAAATTCATTAAACTTCCTGAAATTAACCTGGAATATTTTTGAAGAATTTAGTAGTCTTCTTAGTTAAAGGAAGTTATGATTCTTGCACCTTCAGAGAAGTCTAACGCAGGTTTAATATAATAGCCTGGAACCTTCCTGCTTTTCTAAGAAAGCTCTCAAAGCATTAATGCACACATTCCCAATGCGAAGACAGATCTCAAGCAAGTATCTCGAATGCAACTCTTGCAAAGCTTCGCGATCCAGATGTCTTTTCGCACACATTGGGCGTTTAGTCAATCTGGACGAACCATAATCGCTTTGAAAACGATACACCTATTTAATACGTTTAGTTAATCTTGATACTGGTGGAGAAAAATATTTTTCACAACGGTGTGAAATCTGCAATTTGTAGCAATTCATGGAAACGTTTTGAAAAATATTGTTGATTGTCTCAGGAAGTGAATAATAACCTGTAATATCCCGAAACGTTATATGGAAATTCTAAGCAACATTTCTGAGTTTTTTTATCATGGTGTTTTTAGCAGTAAGTCATACGATGTTAGAGTTATACCGATTAATTAACTTACACCGCCATCTTTTAAGAATTTTTAGAACTAAACAATTAATTCACACTATTATTGCATAATTAATATGAAATTTGCAATAAAAAATTATAAAAACTATCCTATCTTTTAAGTTGGACCAAATTACAGATACGTATGAAATTTGATAAAAATCGGTTCAGTAGTTTCGGAGTTTACCCCGAACAAACATCGTGACACGAGATTTTTATATATATACTAGCTGACCCAGCCACGCGTTGCTGTGGCGAAGTAGTTGGATTAAAATATTCTTTACTCATTATTTTGATAGAATCTAATTAATATGTTTAGTAAAGTTTAAATTAATTTAGCCAATTTTAAAACACATAAGATTGATAATGGGCGTATTAGGCTGAATTAAGTAGTTTTTGAAATTAGTAAGTACTAACTAAATTTTCAATGGTAAAAGCACTATACTTACGCTTAGTAAATTTTGCAAGTATGACTTCGGCCAGAAATAAAAGCAACATAACTTGAAAGTGATAGTAAATATCAGTAGAAATTAAGCATAAACTAACATACACTTTTAGAATATACACTACATTTCATTCATCTCAGAATTCTACAGTTTGTAATCAATAACTTCTTTACAAAATACATTAACTAAATAAAAAACATATAAAAATTAAACTTTATAAATGAGGTAGATAACATTGACTTCGATACATTGTTTCTATTATTTGAAAATTGAAAATTATCTAAGCACTAAGTTGTGTAGTTGTTCTTGCTTAACCTGTCTTTTGCTAATACGAATAGGTATGACAACTTTCCCACTTGTGAGTAGGCGATAGATAGTTGCCCATGAGAGAAACATGTATATTTCAAGTCCAAACCGAAAGTAGACATTGTTTGGTCTTGAGATCTATTTATGGTATTTTCAAAAGCAAAACAAATCGGAAATTGAAGCCTTTTAAATGTGTTTGAAAATTATGACGCTATTAATGGATTACGTGACAACACAAAAAATTTTCCGTTTAACTTTTCCGTCAGAATTGTTGAAATTTTGATGAAGAGACGTGTACCATTGCATAATTTCGGTGGGTTTAAACTGAAAAAGAATAATTGGTGAATCAATTTTCAATCGGAAATCGTCTAGTGGCATTCCTGGTATATCCAGAGAATTTAAAAATTCAGTTGAAATGATTACGGCTTTGTTTTCATTGACAACTCTATAGTCTTGTTCAGCATTAACGGTCAGCACAATCTGATAATGATTTTTTTCAGCTGTCAGTAATGGCTCATTATTCACAATAATTGTAACTAAGACAGAGTCATTGCACTGTTTTTTCGCGTTAAAAATCAGTGTTCACTAAGTCGGTGACCAATCTATAAGGTGATATCGCACCATAAGGACTAAATAACAAATTTGAAATTGAAATGCAAAAATCTTTAAGTAACACTAAAGCTTCATTATACATCTTAGGTGTAAAATCTAGATTTGGACATCGGTGTGCTTGTTCAACTCTATGGAGTACACCTTCAAGCACAAAATTTATATAGTTTCCCCACAGAAATGATGATTGTGTTGGATATTATGTCGTCAAAATTATTTTAAACAGTTGACGAATACGGTTTCTCGTTATGCAAAACCTGCATTAGAAAATGCAATTCCCAATCATTGTGTGCAACCAATAATTACAGTTCGCGAACTGCATCGTGATATATAATTAACACTCGACAGTTAACTCTCGACAAATATTCCCCTCTGTTCGGGAATGTTTAACGAAAACAAATGCAAAAACAACAATCACTTTGTATTGGATGCACAGTTTTGTTTTGGATGGAGTTTTGGTCCCATTCTCTTGGCTTTAATTTTTAATTATGTCCGAGATTGATGAATGTTGTCTTCTTTGTTTGCATGCCTTCCACGATTTTTTTTATTTTATTCAACATTGTAAAAACAAATAAGAAACGTCCTGAAAAGAAATGGGCAGGGAATACGCCCAATTTCGGCCAGTAACATATCCTGCAAAAGAAAAGAAACGTACCCCACTAAAAGTCAGAAACCTTCCTAAAATTATCCTGAAGTCTTTCTGAAGAATTCCGAAACCTCTCCGAAATACCCAGTAATTGCTTAGAAAATACTTGTGCGATTAGATTATTTTGCGTTTATACTCGCATGTTCATGGCCAATCGCATTATCTCGACATTACGCTATAAAAACGATTGTTTTAAACATGCGTTGATTTCATCGGAATAACTGGTAATGTCTGCCGGAAGTCCTCAGACAGTATTCAGACAATTTCGCCTAAAAGTTTATCGTTGTCGTTCAAATCTTGCACTATTCTATGATGTGCTTCGAATGAATGCTTTTACTCATGAGCCATAGTACACTTATCCCAAATAATAATTTCACTCTCTTGCAACACAACAGCCATTCCACGTTTTTTTTTTTTTTTTTTTTCTTTTTCTTCTTTAATGTTACACATTGCGTTTTGTTTATTTATGAATATCTAATAGGCAACTTTAAAGCTGAATGTGCTGTTCGTCTACCATCTAAAAAAAGTTGCAGCAATGCCTGACCA
This sequence comes from Uloborus diversus, assembly GCF_026930045.1. Classification (NCBI taxonomy): domain Eukaryota; kingdom Metazoa; phylum Arthropoda; class Arachnida; order Araneae; family Uloboridae; genus Uloborus; species Uloborus diversus. The sequence continues at coordinate 29,861,863 of NC_072738.1, forward strand.
TGCAATTATCACTGCAATTTTCTGTTGCGAATGTATCTTTGCAAGAATTAATGATATTAAAAATCTCTTGGGGAACAAAATAAAGAAAATAATTGGTTTCCGCTTAAATTCATTAACCTTCCTGAAATTAACTTGTAATATTTTTGAAGAATTCAGTCATCTTCTTAGTTAAAGGCAGTTATGATTCTGGTACCTTCGGAGAAGCCTAACGCAGATTTAATATAATAGCCTGGAACCTTCCTGCTTTTCTACGAACGCTCTCGAAGCATTAATGCACGCATAGCCAACGCGAAGACAGACTCTCAAGCAAGTTGATCGAATGTATCTCCTCTGCATCTCTTGCAAAGCTTCGTGATCCAGATATCTTTTCGCACTCATTGGGCGTTTGATCAATCTGGACGATCGCTCCGAAACCGATACACCTATTAAATACGTTTAGTTAATCATGATACTGGTGGAGAAAAATATTTTTCACAACGGTGTGAAATCTACAATTTGTAGCAATTCAAGGAAACGTTTTGAAAAATATAGTTGATTTTCTCAGGAAATGAATAATAACCTGTAATATCCCGAAACGTTATATGGAAATTCTAAGCAACATTTCTGAGTTTTTTTATCATGGTGTTTTTTGCAGTAAGTCATACGATGTTAGAGTTATATCGATTAATTAAATTACACCGTCATCTATTAAGAATTTTTAGAACTAAACAATTAATTCACACTATTATTGCATAATTAATATGAAATTTGCAATAAAAAATTATAAAAACTATCCTATCTTTTAAGTTGGACCAAATGACACATAGATATGAAATTTGAGAAAAATCGGTCGAGTAGTTTCGGAGTTTACCCCGAACAAACATCGTGACACGAGATTTTTATATATATAGATATTTACAACTATTGAAACAAGTAGGATATTTAAGGATGGCGCTTCTGATTGTTGTATGTTATACAAAATAGCAAATAAGAAAAAGAAAAACCTGGGTTTTGTACAAATTTTCCTCCATGCTGGGCAATCAATTTTTCTGTTTTCTGTTTCCCATCAAGAGTTGACGATATGGCACACATTTCTTTATCTTTAAAAATTTCAGAAACCTGAAAAATAAAAACCACACTTAATTACTTATTTTTCTTGTATTCTTAAGATGGTTTCAAATTTCTATTCAAAAAATATAAAATAAAACATTATTACTGCAACTAAATATACAGCGAAACTTCTGTGAGCGACCACCTCCATTAAGGACCAATTTCCTGAGGCACTGATTTTCTCCCCTAACTTTCTTTCTAATGAGGCTGCGTTAGGCTATTTAGCCTTTAGCAGACCAAGTGTGTTCCCGGATATGGCATCCACTCTTTCATGTGCCTCCATTAGGGCGTGGATGTCAATACCATGGGTAATTTTGATGCCCAGTTTCCACCAGATGGAGGCACTGAGCTCTCTTTGATGCAAACCTTTACTAGGGATTTAACTTTGCCTAGGAAATTTAAAATTATCTCCTCCCCAACTACTCAAAGTTAAAAATCCTCCAGGAGAGATCATCAAAACCTCTCATAACGATTGATGAATCACAAAACTCTGCAACAACAGATAAAGGAATTTTTTGTTAGAGGAAACCAAAAGAGAGATAATGAAAGAAAAGCAGTAGAAATGTGCATTTAGTTTTAAAAATTTTTTAGTCTTATCCTGCTTAGGAAAGTGGAAAGAAACTAGGATAAAGGTACAATCCATTCCTCTAGCTATGATTTTGAAGTGATTTAGAAAACGAGGTGGTAAACAAGTTACAAGAAAGAGGGCGTAGAAACAGGGTGCACCCTTGGAAAGCTAAAGTGACACATGGTATCTCGAGTCGAAGCAGATCAGGGGTGCGTACGTCGTTGTAGAGGTTGATAAGAACAGAACTTTTCCAAAAGGTTATTTCTCAAAATTTATTGGTTGCTTATGAATGGAACGAGAGCATTCCTAGGTATTCATTTCAGTGGTCAGAGTCTATTTTTTAGCTCATTTGAGCAATAAAACATAGTGTCATTGTTGCACGCAGATTGCAAATGATTAGAACATTAATAATTAGTTTTTGGAGCTAAAAGGTAAACTAGAAACAAAAGCTTTTTAGAAAAAAGTAAGAAACTGAAGTAGACAAATCCCCTCTCATATTTAATAGTGAATTAGTTTCAAAATGGAAAAACAATGCAAGAAGAATATTTTGTGCGAAAAATTTAAAAAGAAAAATTTCATTTTTCTATTTAAATATGTTTTTATCATAATGTTCTTAAGTGATATACTGTAAGCAGAATATAAATGATTTCACTTGGTGCTATTATTGCTTCCTGCGTGTTCAAAAATGACTTTCAACCTCCAATGACAACAAACCTTCATAAACGACCACTTTTTTTTTTCAGGAACAGACAGAGGTTGCTCCAGAAAAGTTTTACTGTAATTTTATTGTATTAGAAATTATGATAAAAGCATTAATAACAACAAGTACATAATAAGCATGCACAGAAGAAAAAAACAAATACATAATAACGCAAATTATAATAAAAGAAAGTAAGTATATAATCTACTAGTGGTACCCGCATGGCTTTGCCCATAGTTGAAAATTAAAAGGTCATTTGGTTGGCCTGTATTAAGTTTATTTACAAATAAAGGATAAGAATTTCTCGCCAATTTGCTATGTTCATTTGCTCGCCAATGTTACGGTTCCACATTATGATAATTTTGTAATTTACTCTTCCAGGTTGTGATAATTTGCTCAGTAAAATTTTCTTAAAATTGGAATAGAAAAAGGACAAAATCGAATTTTTGAAAAATCGCTTTGAGGTGCACACCCCCATGCTACAAACTAAATTTGTGCCAAATTTCATGAAAATCGACCAAACGGTATATTTGCAGTGCTCGTCACAGAGATCCAGATAGAGATCTCGATATCCAGACAGAGAGACTTTTATCTTTTTTATTCATAAAGAATATAAATAGCAATAAAAATAATAGAAAAGAAATTCAAACCAAAAAGAATGTAAATAATAAAAGGTACAAAACTAGCAACAAATTTACTATGTAGAATACAATCAAGTTATTAATTCATAAGATTAATAAAGAATGGCAAACTATAAACTGGCAGGTGCAGATGATAAAAACCCATAACTGATCATTTTTAAACCAGGAGCTCTTAACCAGGGCGTGCATCTCCCAGGGGAGCAGGGTAGAATTCCAAGGAGGGCATGAATGTATTTGAAAAATAAAGTTTTGAAAAAACAAGAAACAAAAGTAACTATAATTTACTCAATTTTGAGGTTACATGCTTTCACTTCTAAAGAAGTGATAAATAGTGGGCCGGTGTGTCCCCAGAAATATAACTATATACATTTATCATACTTTATAAGTACACATAAGTTCATTTTTAAATTAATTTTAGCTGGAAATGTAAGTTGAATAATTCGGGAAGGTTCTTTACTGAAGTCTGCGATGCAACTCAGACTATGCAAAATGCGATGCTTTTAATATTTTTTTTACAACGTGAAGTTTTGTCATACATGGGATTCATAAAAGTGAGTCCTATACTCAAGTTTTATACTAAAAAATAGGTGAAAAAAAATTGTAAAACAAACCCCCTGAAAAAAAATAGATGAGTTTTGATGATTTAAAAAATATTTCAGGGGAGAATACCCTCCCCCCCCCCCCCCCCCGAGGCTCCCAACTTGCTCCAAATCCTCATGCTTTTGAACTTTGCATCTGTCAAGTTCCTCAGAAGAGTGTTAATGCTAGTTTTAATGCTAGTGAATAATTCCTTTTCCCTCCAAATAAAAAAAAACCATAAAGCTGTCGAAAACTGAAAAACGTTGGGGGGCATCATTTCTAAAAAGTGGGACGTAAGGGGGGTAAAACAGTTTTCATATTTGGATTCAGAAGGTCATTTTACATAGCTATCAGCAAGATATATGAGGCAGTGAGAAGCAATGGGATGTAAATGGACATTTTCAAGTTTTCAGTAAAACACGTTTAAAGATAACATTCTACGTAGGCTTTCATTGAAATTTTTTTTATGAATCACGCTGTATAGCAGCAACTACCAGGGCTACTCTTACCCAAAGACAGAGGAAAGGTTCACCTACCATGTGTATTATCTCCAAATTTTTAATTTTGCCACTTACATCCCTTTGCTTCTCACTGCCTCATCTGTCAGAAGTACAGTTATTTTTTTGTTGCACTGTTTGTTTATTGGTATTTTAATTTTCATTCCCTTTCCATATTTTCCAATGTTATTTAGAAAAAATTTAAATATTTTGAGCTTTTATACATGTTTTGGCCCGGGCGAATCATTTGAGGTGCAACTCTCAAATAGAAAAAGGTTGGGCACAACAGTTTTAAATGATTAAAATACCTTTTGAACATCTCTTATATCTGTAGGACGAAAGTGAGGCGCAACAGACATAGCATTCTTATTCTCCTTCTGAAGTTTCTGCTTCTTAGGTGAAGGTTCTTCATCCTCATTTGTTAGGTTTCTTGTTGCTAATCTTCCTTGTGCAAGCTTTAAAAGGATATTTATTTTAAATCACAAATGATAAATGTTTGAATTACTTGTGTTTTATTACCAATAATTAGTAAGCACAATTTTTTGCAACTATGGTTTGTAATGATTTTGTACGCTATCAAAAATTAAAAAATAAATATAATTCAAAGCATAGAGAAAAAAATCAATTTCATTTATTTTGTACTTTATTTGGACTTTTCAGTCCTTAAAGCTGCCATGGAAATCTTGCTCACAAAATTTTAAACAGCCCTTCATTTGCATTACGTATTAAGGGTTTTGAAAATTAAAAAATCTTTCTAAAAGATACTTCCAATCACCTTCAAAAATATTCAGTCAAAGCAGGCTTGCAAAATAAGATCAGGACAACTCTCACTACACAGTTACTCACAACACTTTACTTAGAAATAAAAGTAATGCTGATTTTCATAGTTGAAAAAAAAAAGTGTTTTGAAAATTTTACATCTAATCTCTGATTGGCAGATAGCTGCCACTTGATCTGTTGCAGTTGCCTGCAAAATTTCAGAAAATCATTATTTTATGTAATCAAAAATGCAAACATAATTAAATTCAATGACACTTTTTAAAGATTTCAATGAAAAAACAAATTAACTCATTAAATAAGGAAGTTACATTTCGCAGCTCCTCCAACTCTGTTGTAGTCATGCATTCATACCAAGGCTTGTCATAACGTATTTTCTCAACTCTCGGGAAACGAAGAGTGCAATTTGTAGCAAAGGATTTACTACGGTTAATTTCTGCAGCTTTCACCTGAAAAATCAAGAAGCTTTGTATATTAAACTAATAGTTTTGAAATATACGTACATGGATCACATATTATATCCTGTCGTACACAAAGCAGCTTGAATAAGAATTCTTTTGGGGAGCCTAACAAAATGAAACTTCCTAAACTGGAAAAATTTTAGCATGTGAAATTTACCAAAAGAAATTTAAAATTTATGCCAAGTTAGTACTTTCTTTTTTATAATTTTCTTTCAGCTTATTTTACCTTTAATATTTTGTACATCAAAAAGTATTTACTATGAATGGATTGCGAATAGGACATTACTATTTTAAGTTACTAATCAAACTTGCTAAATTAATCACAATTACGATTGCAAGTTTTCAGATTTATTTTCAGTTATCAACTATTAAAATGGATAATTCTCCACATTCCTCATATTCTAAAATAACCATCTTTAGATTGAAATCTCAAATCAAATATGTTTGTCAATTTTGTCATCTGCTTGGTAGTGAGCCTTTTAAATTACAATATTTCTTTGATTTTCCAATAGTTGAATTTCTCAATAATTGTTGAATTCCAGCCATTCATATTATTATCTTGTAAAATTGTTTAGTGCTCTTTTTTATCTTCCATTTATGAGTTCCCTCTTTTGTTTATTTTACTTGAAAGGAGAAGATATAAGAATCCATGCTAAAAAATATCTTGGCTGTTGGCTAGACATTGAATTAGACAAAATTATTTTATCATTGTTCACCACTTGTCGACATAGTTACTTATTTCATTCAGATAGAAGAATCAACCCAACAACAGTATCCCTTGTAATATCACATCCTGTTTAACCAATCCTTTAACTGTATCATGCAGAAGAGAAAAGAAATCACAAGAAAAGAAATCCCCCCCCCCCCCCAATATTTTTTTATAAGGCACTAAAAGAGCAATGATTAAACAGCCTTCTCTGCAGTCCATTTTCATTCTCATAACAGCCATTGATTTTTGTCCTGTTGTTTCAGTGGATTATTAATGCATTCTCAACAGACTTTTAAAAAATTACATTAATATTATACACCTCCAAGTTACATGTAAGGGTTCATACCGAGGAAGGGGCGGGTGATTTGCAATTGTACACATATCTAATGTTAAAAATTGCATTTAAATTAAAAACACAAAACCTTTAACGCAGAAATAAATACATATAAATTTTAAATGATTGCTGTAATTTTAAAAACCATTTGAAAACAAATTTTAAGGATGGTTTCACAAAATCTAACAAACTAATTTGGCAGGATTTCAGTTCTTGATGCTTTCATTATGATTATTCTGTACTTTCCAGAACCTCTGAGCCTTTCATAATTTAGTCTATTCATTTGGTTAATTTATTAACTATTGAGATTTTTATTTATTTATTTATTTATTTTTGACAAAACAACCTCTGTGATGCTGACATTTTCCACAGCAAAATGCTCATTACTTTCCACTTCCATATCATCACCTCAAAGCAACAGTACGACATCTAATCAAAGGAATAACAGTAAGACAGCTTATTGTAGCTTTGAGGCGACGATATGCTCTTCTTAGTGAGTGGAGACCGATATTTGACACAATTTCAGTTAAAGCTAAATGCAGTTAAATTAATGGTATTTGTGCATTAAAGTAAAGAAAAGTCACCAAAACATCGAGAGAATGAATCCTGCTTGGCCGTACAATAAGAAATAGGAAACTGCATAACTGTGAGTTTGCAGCACTCGGGGTATTACTGTACGTGAACAAGCTTTGCTACTACAGTATTAAGTAATTTTTATGCTGTACTTTAAGTAATTTTACTATGAAAATAATAAATCAATAATATAACTGTAGAGCTCATAATCAAACTGCTCATTGAATCAAACTAAAAGATTTCTTTTGAGACAGCCTAACGTGTTCATGTTCAATATTGCGCCCCTGATCACTTGCACCCCTGGAAATTGATGAAACTAGATGTTTTCCCTCGAGAGAATATTTCATTATAATAATTAATTAAATTTCATTATAATGTTTAATTAAACAATTGGCAACATAGTTCAAACTTTTTTTTTTCATAATCATAACCAACAAGTATCTTTTTGCGTAAGTAGGAAAATAAAACTGTTGTAAGCAGTAAAAAAGCCAACTGTAAGTACTAATAAACAGTCTTACTTGCACAATCTGAGACTGAGATGGTTGAATCCACACATCGGGCTGTTCTTTTCTCCCACCACCAATTATAAGACAACTAGGAGGTTTCTTTGGATTGTATGCCTGCCAATGTGCACTGATTTTTCCAGATAATTCATAGAGCTCTTTAAGTGAGTAACCAGAACCAACTTTACAAAAGGAGTAAAAACATGTTGGTTCAGCATCTGTTGGAAGAAGGATAAATTAAAATTATATGCATTTGCAAAAAACTTGTATTTTTACTGATTAACTAGAAGGAACAATTAAAAAAAAAATACATAGGCAGAAAAGTAAATGCAAAAGTAACGTGTAAATGCAAATATGCTTGCAAAAAAACAAAAAATTCTGCATTAAATAAAATAATAGATATGCACGTAAAAATGCAAATGGTTTAGTTTTTTACATTAGTGAATTTTTCTATTCAAACAGATTAATTAGCCTTAAATACAATGCTGAAACATTACTGAAACATTATTAACCTTTATAATAGCATGTTGGCTTATTTATAAGATTTATTAAAACGATGATCAAAATCAGTACAGAAGCTCATAAGCAGTGGCAAGTAAGGCTGCAGATACTCTGCATTTATATGTCCTTAATTGAAATGGCTTTTTTTATTTTAAGTATTTGGGATATTCCACAGTATTTAACTTCCCACCTTAAAATAGAATTATAGAGCTTATGACATATTCCGTGAGAAACCACATCATGTGGGACTGCGAGTATTGATGTACCATTTGAATGCTGCTCTTCAGATAACACAGAGCACTTTGGGAATACGATTTTTGCTGGGTATTAACATTCGTTTGGGCTAGTATTTTTACTTTTAATACACACGAAATTAGAACGTGCCTTCATTGGATTTGTTTTTGTTATACTCGGAATTTAAGGTAAGATATTTATATTAATATTGTGTGTGTGCATGTGCTGGCCATTATTATCCACAGCCACTCAGTTTCTAATAACAGAGATGAAACCCTGTACATAAAGACAAAACCAATAGCAACTTAACTAATAAGCCAAGTAAACAGTGATAATAAAACAAGTATACAATGATGATAACACAGACACTTAAAAGAAAACGATAAAACTTGACTCATCATCACTTTCTTTATCATGTATATAGGTACAAGTGTTTGTGTATATTGAATTTTGTTTGAATTGTCTTGTGAGTAGAGATTTAAAATTTCCAGAAATTTTGAAGTGGTGGAAAAAAAACGTTTTTTTTCCACGGGTTTTCTGGAAAAATTGGAAAAAATGGAAAATTTGATTTTTTTATGAATAAAAATAGGGTTTCTTATTTTTTCTTGGAACATATAGAGGGTTAAGCATTCAAAAAACATATGCAATAAAGGCATCTCTTTTTCTGCTAGACAGGAATACACATAAAAGTAAGTTTCAATAGAAAAAAATAGCCTTTTTGTTCTATAACTAAAAGCTTTCTCAGTCAAACACAAGAAACAAGTCAAATCGTGGTTCAACCAATAATATTGGGTAAGGTGTGTCTACTCATAACAATTAGGTTTTCTATTTTAGATTGCCTTTGAAACTTGAAAAAATAGTAGCAATCATTGACATTCAAACATGATTGATATTGTTTGAAAGAAAAATAAGTATGATTCCCCCCCCCCCGCCTCGCGTTGCAATGTAACTTTACTGTCTGAAAATGAAAGCTTTTGAGTTTTGATTTTTTCCAATCCAGTCTAAGTCCAAATCAAAACTAAATTGTTTTTTCTTTATCTTTTTCCTTATCTTTCCAACAGAAACCCCAAACCAAAACTGCGTAATAGTTTCTAAAGCTGAACCAAAACTCACGCTGGAGTTTCAGTTAACTATACGGCTGTGGTAAGCACAGTAGTAAAAGTAGTCATACCTGCACTTTGAACAAAATTGAGCTATTGTAACCAAGTTGTTCTCTGATTCGCATTTTACTTAATAAATGAAATGTTTTAGGGTCATTTTATTTTAGGGTCAAGAACAATTTTTTAGAAAAATTCTGAAGAAAAAAAATGACATCTGAATCAAATATATGGAAGATCCAAACTATGAAACACACTATCTCAGTTTGAGCTCAACTGCAGATTCCACTTCTGTTCTTAGCACAGCAGAGTATGCAGAAATTTTTTTTAAGTGGTGATTAATTTACTGCTATGTGAATTTATAATAATTAAATTCTGTATTTTTTCAAAACTTGTTATTTAAGTTTAAGTTTTGTTCTGTGTTATGTAAAAGTTGGGTTTTGTTCAACGGATTGTAAAAGTTAATAATAAAATCAATATTACGGTGTGTCCCCCTCCCCCAAACAAAAAAGAAAGTTGATTTTTCAAGTCATACACCTTCTTATATTTTTTTCTCTTAAGTCAAAAAAAAAATAAAATAAATAAATAAAAGTAAAAAAAGTTTATTACGATTTGAACAATGGCAATCTGTGCGGACATGCACTAGACCGAATAAAAAAAATATTTTTTTGGAAGTTTGAAACTTTATGTTTATAAAACTTTGAATCTAGCCGAACAGGTACCACAAAAATATTTATCCAAATCAAAAAATATTTAGGTGTCGAGTAGACCTAAAATTGGTAATTTTCTTCAAAACATTGATTTAATTTCTCTATACAGTGGACTCTCTCTATTCTGAACACTCATAGGACCAAACAAAAGTGTTCAGATTTTCGGGATGTTCATTATAGAGGGAGACTGGATATTGCATGTATATGTATTCTATTGCATTAATGGACTATGTTCAGTACTTTATACAGCAAGCTAGACCCGTTACTGAGATACAGGTGTTGAATTTTGGATTGGTGGTTAGTGCAATGTCTAATTCAACTCAGTAGGACCTAAACTCATGTATTAATTTATTTCTTTTTTAATTTAAAAAGTTTATTGTAACTATTCAACATTACATTACAGACCGGTACAGTACCTGAAATCAGGGTTCCCAATAGAGCGCGAGACCGCGAGAATCTCGCACTTTCAAACGAAATCTCGCATAAAAAATATTTTGATGCGAGACATTCTCGCGCCTATAAATATTTAATCAAAGTGCGAGATTCTCGCGAATTATCAGGCCACATAACCACAAAAAGAAAAAAGAAAAAAAAAATCCTTTAAATCGGCGATTTCGGAAAGTTCTGACAAATTTTTCAGCCTCTCGCTACAACGTATCTCTTTTCTTCATAACCAGTTTTACCACCAAAACACTTGAAACGAAGGAGAGATTTCTGACCCTATGACCTCTAACCTGTCTTGCCAGTACGCCCTTAAGCAATTGTCCAACACGTCAATGGTCACCCACTAGTGGCTAGGGAAATCATTTTAGCAAACGTGCTTTGTGCATGTTTCGCCTGGAAAATATTCTCACTCATCCTTAGCAATGGAAAAGTATCTACTTGCGAGTTCTAATGTTTCAAATAAAAAGAAAATGGAAAATAGTGAGAAAGAAAATGATCAATTAAATATGCCACCGGAAAAAAAAGAAAAAGCTTGACAAATATCAACCAAAATGGCAAAGTATATATGATTGGCTGGAAACGGAAGGAAAAAATGGAGTTATCCTTATGTTTTGTAAACTTTGCCGAGCCCACAAGAAGCGTAATCCATTTGCAAAAGGTAAATTCAAAGTATTTTATTTATTAATTTTTTTCATCTAATAATTACAGTAAAAGCTCAATTATTTGTCCTGTATTTAAATCCAAAAGAAATCCAAATTTTACCAAAATCCAAAGTTATGATTTAATATTTTATCAGTAAATATTTTATAAGTCGCTCAAAAAAATTATTTTTAAAATAAAATTTGCAACTATGAACGAAAAAAAAAATTTAACAGTATACCAATGGCCTAAATTTTTTTTCTTATTCTTGGATAAGGAAATGCAAATAACGAGTTATAATATATATTTAAAAAAAAATATTTTTATATGAGTACGAAATTTGTACAATACCAAATTTTAATTCAATCATTGAATTTTATTATTATTTGGAAAAATAAAAAAAACATTTCGTATTTAAAGCTTAAAACAACTGTTTCAAAGAGAGTCGCCGAATCATCTTGCAGGGATATTTTGCGAATGCTTGAAATATTGCTAAGCTTGATTCTTAGCTCGTTTCCAACACGACGTGAAATTAAAGAGGAGAAATATGATTCCCATAAGATTTTTAAACTAGTATGTTGTGGCCATTACGAAACTTTCTTCTATATTTTTCTTTTTTTTTCTGATCCCTCCCCATGCTTGACGAGGAAGCAATATTCCTAACAAAAACAAATCTAGTATGTTGTGGCCATCACGAAACTTTCTTCTATATTTTTCTTTTTTTTTTCTGATCCCTCCCCATGCTTGACGAGGAAGCAATATTCCCAACAAAAACAAAATGACACATGCAAAAACTTGACGACCATCCCAACGTCTGAATTATTGCAAAAGCAAAGCAAAGAGCGAAAATTGAAAGTTATTTTAAAAGCCTTGCTTGAATTAATTACAAATATTTTATTTGTTAAAAAACATAAGATGGCAACAGTTAAAAATTTTAAATCGTTGAGATAATATTTCCGATCATTTCCATACAATTAAAATCACGAGAAATAAGCAGACGATAATCTATTACGATTTATCTTTCTTATTGTTGCATTAATAAAGCTATTTTTATTCGCTAAAAAATAATGATAATAAAAATAAATCAGCACCTCTTGGCGTGATTGGAGTCAAAATTGAACCAAAGCCTGTTTACATATGGATTCACATATATTCCAAATTTCAACCAGAACGTAGCATTACTTCTTGTGATAGGGCACTCACAATGGAAAAAAAGAACGGGCGATTGCGCTACCCCCTTTTTAGCTGTTGACACCAAAATAAAATCAGCTCTTATACCCACTGAGGGCTACTTGTCAAAAAATGTTTGTTTGATTCCGTTCATTATTTCTTGAGATACAGCAGTCACAATTGACGACGAAAAACGTTCCATAGCTCAACCCCCGTTTGAGCTATTGACACCAAAATTGAATCAGCACCTGTTCCTGTTAATGGCAACATATGGACCAAATTTTGTTTGATTCCACCAGTTACTTCCTGAGGAATAGCAATCACGCGTAACTCAAAAAACGTCCCATTGCTCCACCCCCCTTGGAGGAATTCGCGCCAAAAACCAATGGGCACAAGTTCACATAGGGGCACATATGTGTACCCAATTTCGTTCGATTTCATGCGGTAGTTTTTGCTGTAGAGCGGCCACAAAAAACTGGTCACACACAGACGTGACACACACACATACACACACACAGACAGACAGACATTTTCCAAAAATAGTCGAAATGGACTCAGCACACCTCAAAACGTTCGAATCCGTCAAAATTCGAAATTCGAAAATTTGCACGAATCCAATACTTTCTTCTATATATTAGATATAGAAGAAAGTAAAAATGATAGAAGTAGGAATTCAGTTAACTTGAACGAGCTTTTACTGTACATGTATTGTTTGTGAGTTTGTGACATTATTTCTGTTAATTAGTGTATCATGTAAGGGCGGATCCAGTGATTGCTTTTAGTGATATTGTTGTTGGAAGAGAGTGGCGGTGGGGAGGAGAGGGGGCATAAAAGGAACATTCGAAAGAAGATGGGGTGTAAGGGGGGAATTTTTAGAAATTCAAATTTCCAAAATAATATTTTTGGCTGTATTTGGTTGATTTTATGAAAGGGGGGGGAGCATGCCTCCGTCACCCTTACTCTGGATCCGCACTTGGTGCCAAGGTAGAAAATAGTGTTAATGTTAAACAATCATCCAAAAACAAAAATTCCTAAAAATATTTTTTATAACTGCATTATCCTTAAAATAACAACGTCCATAAACAAATTTAAAAACTAAATAAATAAAAAAACCGCCAAGAAATATAAAATTCAATAATACGTAGAGTTGTGTTGTATACTTAAATTTCATTTTAAATTTTAATAGTCTTAACTATGTAGCATCTGAAAAATAAAATTAAGAAAATGAAATTATTTACTTTTTGATATTAAGCTGTCCGCCGAAAGTTAAAATGTCATTAAAATGATAAATATTACAAAAAAATAAATAAATAAATAAATTCTCAGACAACCTGTGTACTAAATTTTATAGCTGTAAATTTGGTAGTTTACTCGTAGTTTGAATTTCTTCGATACACTAACAGAAACTTTTTGTAATAAATAGATATAAATCCGAATATTCGTTTATTTTTATTCAAATTACTTTTGTTTCAGAGGGTTATACTTCGTATAAAACAACTTCTCTGGATCGCCATAAAATGTGTAAAGAACATTTGCAAACCATTGAGGCAGAATCCTGCAAAAAAGATATGCAAGTAGCTACGGTACATTTAGACAACAGAAATAAATCATTTTTAATTTCTTGTTTAAAAAGCTCGCTGTTCGTAGCAGTCAATGAATTGCCAAATTCGCTGTTTGGTAATCTTCAACAGTTCATAAAACTCCAAGGATGTGATGTTAAAAATTCCAAAATAAGATATGAACACAGTGATTCTGTGAATGAACTTCATTCATGCATTGCTGAGCTGATTGAGGATAATCTTTTGGAAGAAGTGAAACAAGTGGGTGTTTGCTCATTAATTTGTGATGAAACGTGCGATTTGGCCAATGAAAAACATCTCGGCATTAACATTAGATATGTAACGAATGGAAAAGTAAAATGCGAATTTTTGGAAAATATTTCTATCCAGGATGGTAAAGCTGATACATTAATGTTTTCTATTCAAGAAATGTTGGATAAAAAAGGAATCAACATTTCAAAAATGGTTGCGTTGGGCTGCGATGGTGCGCGAGTTATGTTGGGAAAAAATGCAGACTTGATTGCTCGTTTGAAAGAGGTAAATCCCTGTATAATTGCAATACATTGTACAGCTCACAGACTGGCTCTTGTTATGCAGGATGCTGTCAAAAATTTACAGAGCATTCGTTCTTATAGCGATACAGTCAGAGCAATATTCGCATACTTCAATGCTTCAGCTGTCCGATCAGCAAAGTTAGCAGCTGTTCAAAAATTAGTAAGTGAAACGGTAGTGAAATATGTAACATTTCACTCTATTCGCTGGTTGTCGCTACATAAAGCTGTAGAAGTTCTATATAAAACTTTGGACTCGCTCATGGTCTATTTGGACTCGCAAACGGAGAGAAATGACCCAACAGCACCTGGACTACTGAGATCCGTAAGACATATTAGGTTTGTGTACATAACACACATTTTGAACGATATACTACCAATACTTACTAATCTTTCGAAAGCATTTCAATCAGATTCAGCAGATTTATCTATTGTCATGCCCAAAATTCATGCTGCAGGAATACACTTAGAAAATTTAAAACACAGTCCAGGCGTGAATGAAAAGCGATTCATTCACAATATTATCGTAAATGAAGAAAATGATAGGGAAGAAATAGAAGGTGCTAGCGAAGGTTATTACTCAACGATTAATAAAAAGATAATTTCAGCTTCCTCACTGGATCAGCTCACTGCCACTAAAATATCATTAATAAATTCAATTAAAGAAAGTATGGATAGAAGATTCCCAGAAGAATCTATGAATATTATTCAAAACTTTAGCACCTTTGACCCTTTTTTATTAAAATCTGCTAACAATGAAGAGATGAAAGCAAAAGTGCTATCGTTAGGAAACCATTTTGTTACTTATGTAAATTGCGAAAAACTGATTGAAGAATATGAAGATGTTTCTGTTTTGCTGAAGCATAGTTACAAAGATTTAAACCTAAGTGAAGTGGCAGAACTGTTTCCGCGAAAATACAAAAATACATACCCGAACACATCAACATTAATGGAAATTTATTTGGTGATACCCATAAGTTCAGCCTCTGTTGAGAGATCCTTTAGTACCCAAAATAGAATCAAAAATAAGTTTCGAAATAGACTTGCTCCAAAAACGCTCAGCAATTTAATACGCATATCTGATGCAGGTGTAGACTTGGAGAACTTTCCATATGATGTAGCTGCCACTAAATTTAATGAACGCAAAAATAGGCGGTGCTAAATCCTTACTATGTAAATGTGGAACTTTGTAATTTTTATGGAATAAAAAATTCTTTAAATAAATTTTCTCACTCAGTTTTTTCAAATCTCACTCAACTTTTAGCAAGTGGCGAGATTCGCCCACCCATTTTCCCGTCCCTATTGGGAACCCTGCCTGAAATGAAAAAAAAAGCTTTTAAATCTGTTTTTGCATTGTGTATTGTCATGCAAGGTACATGTAACCATCCAAATAAAAATGTTTCTGGGTGATTCTTAGCCGCATTTTGCTTGAAGATAATCATACTTCAAAGGTCTTGAATACAACTTGATATAATGATTGAATTCTTGAAATCTAGTTCAGTGGCTGAAACTTCAGGCTTATAATTCTCTGCTAAATCATTTCATGTGACTCAGTAATGTCCAGAAAAAGAAATTTTCTTTTTCTTCTCTTCATTTTTTTAATGCTCTTCAATCATTGTGATAAAATTGTGAAGGTATTTCAGGTTTTCCAATTTGGCTCATAGGAATTCCCAAGTTCTGACTGTGAATATGTTCAGTATATAGAGAGGTAATTATTGAACGGGGTTAAAAATAGCGTTCATAATACTGGGGTGTTCAGAGTACAGAGAAGTCAGCCTATGTTAAGTCTATGGAGTTTCGCTGGGATTGTCAAAATGTGTTCAGAATATCGGGGTGTTCACATTAGAGAGAGATGGAGGGAGGGAGTCCACTTTTTTTTTTTTTAAATGTAAGGTAAATTTTAAGCAGTAGTCCAGATGAAAAATATAAACAATAGAGTCGATAATAGCATTAAATAGCAATTTTTGCTCTCTTGCCATATTTAAGTCTCCCACATGGTACTCAAAATATGGATCTTTTCAATTTTAAGTTAAATTTTTCATTTTAAATATATGATTTTTTTTATTATTATTCATTTTCAACTTTTCAACTGTTGATTTGAAAATGTGTTCGCTAATAATTTTTGAACTTGATATTTTATTTTTTAAATGTAAGTGTAATTTTTTAAAAAGTAAATCGAAAATCAGATATTTGAAGAAAATTATAAATTTTAGGCCTGATGGTCACCTTAATATTTTTTAATTTGGATAAATATTTTTGTCACGCATGTGGGGCTATAGAAGCAACGTTTTTTATCAACATGAAATTTCGAACTTCAAAAAAAAAATCTTATTCGGCCTAGTACACCGGACTGGTTTACACTTTCAGGCTCAAGTCGGCAAGGGTAGCCGTTGTTTAAATTATATGAAACATTTTTTTAAAGTTGTTTTACCTAAAAGGAAAACTATAAGAGGATGTGTGACTTGAAAAACAGACTTTCATTTTTTAGAACACTCTTATAAATAAATAAATATATAATTGATATTATTGAGAAAATTTTGCGGAAAACATTTCATTTTTTGGGCAAAAAGTATTAAATGTTTTTTGATCTATGTACGCAAATTTTATTATCATACAACAACTTGCATTATCAAAGTTAGACTGTATTTTAATATACAAGGAGGGGGTGGGGGGATTTGGAAATAGCATCAGAATTGAAATATGAGATCTACTAATTTTATTACGTTTTGCAGAAAATTTCGGTGAAAACTTCCTGAAAAGTTCAAAAAATTCAATTTTTCAATTTTTTCCGAATCAGAAATAACCCCCTTCGGAAAAAAACGTTTTTTTTTCGTTTTTTTTCCGAAATTTTCCGGGTTTTTTTTGGACTGTTTTTATCTCTACTTGTGAATAATGTGTAAATATTGTGAAATAACTCATAAATTTTTTTCCAACCTAAGTTAAATTTTGTAACACTTCTGCATTTGCAACTCCAATGCAAGAGTTGGGGCAGACTTAACCTGGCAGCAATGTGAAGGCTATGCAGATCCAAACCACAACATTGATACGCTGCCCAGTTAATTTAGCTACAACTATAGTCCGCCATTGTTTAAATATACCCAAAGTCATGTCAGGTCTATAGAAAACTAGCTTACTACCCGGCGTTGCCCGGGTGCTTCTCAATGCAACATATCTTTTAGATAATTAAATGGAGGAATTCTATCTAAATAACAGTAAAAACCTGCATTCACACCACTCTAGGGTCAAATTTTCAAAAGACTGTAAATAGCACAGAAAGTTGAGCATTTGCAGAAAAAATAGCATCAAGTAAAAACGAAAAAGCAATGAGACATGTTATCAGGGTTCTGTCAACGATCTTCTTTGGTTCTGTCGTATCCACTGGCACGTTGTCTGCGGTTGAAACAGACGGGCGGTACATCCATTGTCTTAATGCAAAGACAAATGATTGTCTTGCATATCTTGTGGGACAACCTTCTACGTGGTGCTTTGAATACGAAAACCGTTGCGCTGTGTTTGAAGGTTTTGTGTACCTCAAAACATTAAAGCATGTTGTAGTACTCTTTACATACATTTTATTCTGGAAAAAAAATCATGGAATGTCTTCCTAGAAAGAGTCGTGAGTAAAATTCAATGGCTTTTATCAGTTATAAATATATGCAAAATATGACACCGTTACAATATTTTCAGATATAAAAATCATCCTCAATAGCCCAAAAGCTAAACAGATAGTCCACTGTACAGAAAATAAGGAATCCGGTCATTGTTATTAATAGTCGTTAACGTTCCGTTTCACGAATTTTCTGGCGGTGTTTTTACTTTCACGGTTTCACGTGTTAGATAGACTCATTTCATAAGTTTTTGTAAGTGTTCAGGTATGCAAGCACATTCCGTAGAAAACTGTCACTTAGTAAAAATAATTTCACAAAATGTGCCTGTTTGCCCTTTTCGTGTAGATTTAGTAGCATGCCATGTAGTAAAATTGGATAAGTGTAAGTTGCATAAAAAGACGTACGTCAACTACATTTTATTTTCTTATATTTATGTCAAATTTCTATTTTCGTAGGTGAAAATGACAGTTAGACATTAATATTGGTGTCTTGCAACGATTCAAAATTTGTCTTGATTAAAATTTTATTTCCAATTTTTAAAACCTCACACTTTTGCCGTAAATGTTGTACATGATAACTCAAACTGATGCAGGTAGTAAGAGCACTTATTTAAGTTTGCTGCTCTAAAGTATTCCTTTCAGAATATCGAAATTTTAATTTACATAGGCACAGTCGTAATGAGGGGTAGGAATGGTTCCACTGAATAATAGTTACCATAGATATAGTTACAGTTATTATTTTAAGTTATATTAAGCATTAAAAATGGAGTACGTGAACAAGAACTTATAGAACGAACTATATAAAACCTGTAAATTGAACTGCCTTATAGAGAAAGAAATATGCGTACACATTTTGGTCACTATCTGCGTATTTTTAAAAAAATATTTGCAGGTCATGAATTTAAAAGAAATAAAAAAACCGTCTTGTTTCTACTTACAACTGTATATTAGACAATTTTTTGTTTATGTTTTACAAAAGCTTGTTGCACATTCTGTTCCCCATATCCGCAGCTTCAAAACGAAGGAAATGTATTTCTACATTTAGAAACGTAATCCAAACACTAAAAAGTTAAATTATTCAAAAATTTTAATTTGTAAATTAAACTCAAATCTTGCTCTTAAATACAATTCTTAGTCCCCGTTCCAGCAGCAAAATGAAATACATTTTTGAGTGAACCCAGCCTTAAGCATGCAACATAAAGCTTTCTATATGGGAAATAGGTAAATTTCACATGCATTTAAAGTACTTGATTGCCTGCCCTCCTGACTTATTGATCGTGATACAGAACCTAAGTCTTACTGGAGATTTTAATTTCTTGAAGTTTAAAGAATGATGTGTTGCGATTAGTGGTTATACGTAAGATACAAATTGTTTCACCTTATCCCTTCACTGTGAACAGAGTTGCTGCTATAACACTGATATGTATCCATTTTTATCTTACACCATTTTTTCAATGACGGTTGAATTACTTAGTGGTAGTTACAAACACTAATATTTTTCGATTGTTTACAATAAAAGTTATCGAACTGAGAGTCTTGGAATTGGAAATAGAGCTTTGCTGAACTAATTTCATGATGAAGACTAAAAAGAAAAAAACTTTATAATGTGGTGTAATATTTCATCATGCCCATTTCAGTAGCAATCTCTTAGTGTCAAAAGTTGCATCATACCTACTAACTGGTTTAAAATTATTGCTAGTCAGCGAAGATGCTCCATCAGGTGTACAATTGCTTCGAGCGTTAAAGTAACATAAAATTTTAAACGATTAAGAAATTTGTGTACATAAAAAGGAGACATTTTAAAAGTTTAAATTTAAATTAATATTTCTTTGTGCATTTTTTCAAACTTTAAACTTTTACCCTTCCAAAACTTTTAATTCCGCCGCATTACATTTCCGTGTGGTTTCGGGTCTAAAGGTGCACAGTCTTTTATTTCACCACACATTAGCAATCCTAGTATGGTAGTTTATGTACATGTAATGAACCCCATGACTATCCCCCTCCCCCTTGAAAGAATAAAAATAAAATTCCTTAAATTCAATCTACACTACTATGCACAAAAATGAATATTTTGCAATTCATTAGCCCTATTAGTACTTTTACCACTTTTTCTTTGATAACCTGAGGCGATTTCGGGGAAACTTAGGTGAACCGAATTAGGTAAATCATGGAATAGTATAAATAACATATACATATTGATTTGTTTAAGGATAATACAATATTAAATTAAATTTCCGTTGCAAGGATGTCGTTTTGATATAAGTTCAGTATTCTAATGCTAAAACTGTTGAAGATTGTATTTCAATAATTGAATGCATTTTTAATACCTATCTCATTTTGGTATTTTCTGTGCTGGTTATGCAGAAAATACAGATCAAAATTTCATTTATTGTTACGTTATTATTATTGAAAACTTATTAGCGAAATGCGCAAGCAAATTGAAGAAGAACCGACAGTGTTTCAATGCATCCCTATGTCTTTTCCAGGTGCAATTTAAGAACTACTGAAAAACAGCATTTCTTTTTCGTTCGGCTTTCTTCCCTAACAAGCTTTACGCTTGTCGCTAATCGACATTAACGACCATGGTTGAGGATACTTTTTGTGTTGATTGCATTTAAAATATCTCCTGGTGGTTATATGTTGCTAACCATTTTCATTTGCTTTGAACCAAGGTTCACAAATTTAACGATTACAGTTAAACTTTGAAGAAACTTCATCTAGGGCAGTTTTTTACGGGCTTTTCATGTAGACATAATTCATAACTATAAAAAAATTTGATCGTGCAGAAAAGAGCAATTTTATGACTCAAAATATGAAATTAGACCTCTTTGGGTGTTTTTAAAATTCCAAAAACCCGCCTATATGAATTCCTGAGCAACAATTTACCTTTGTGCCAAATTTGGAAGAAATCCGACGAAAACTGTGGATTTGTATAAGGAACATACACACATACCCACACACCCACAAACATACATTCATTTTTATATATATTGATATTCATAAACTCAATAGTTGATTCTTAGAGTAGTTTTTTAGGGTCTGAATGTGAAACAAGTGCTTCATACACATAGAAGAAAAACCAATCGTAATGCTCTTACCAATTTTTTCAGGCGAAGCCACACCCAATAAAAAATGGGATATCAAATTGGATCTCCTGCCCTCTCCAAAATAGCCACCAATGATCAAGAGATCCAGTTCATCCATTAAATTGTCTATGTATTCAGGTTTAACCTTGAGCCAGCCACCTTTTTTGCGCATATTAGGTTTATAGATGGATGTTGGGTCCTTAATGACAAGACCTTCCAATCTGTTATCAATTGCTTTATTGAGTTCTTCAGTAACTTCTTCACTGAAATAAAATACTATAATTTTAGTTAAACTACAATTAGCAATGCTATGTACATCCAACATTACAGTTTAACATAAGAAATATCACTAAGGACTATTTTAGAAACTTCTGTAGATAGATACACAAAACGCAAATCATTTAGGAATCTAACATTTGCTATGTTGAAGAATAAGGAATGAATATAATTATTACTGAAATCAAATACAGTAAAAAGGTTGAAATAAGGGGTGCACTCAAAATTTATACAACACTACTTGAGTAACGAATGCAAAACAGTTGTGACTGGAATCGACAAGGACAAGCTACTTTCAGGTTCGTAATTATCAACAACAGCTGCAGTCGTGTCTCTAATTATGTGATGGATGCCTTCCAAGACCATTTGTGTAAATTGAAATTTTTTATATTGAACATTTATTCAATGGAGAACATTCAACTTATTTATGCAGCTGATTTGAATCTAGTTACATAGAAGTTGAATTCTTGATTAAAATTTCAATTTCTTCGCATTAGTTCTTTTTTTTTTTTTTTTTTTTTTGGATAATTTTCCCTATGTTTACGCATTTGTGCAAATAAAAAGCAGGGTTGGCAAGTTTTTTATCATCCTATTCAAAGCCCTTGTGCCCGAAAGTGTCTAAAACTATTTCTTGAAAAACTATATTTTGTCAGAAAATATCAAAAACCGAACAAAAATGTGTCAAAATTATTTTTTTGACTATTTAATATATTTTATTCAATGTGAACGTTCAAGTATGAATATATATGTAGTTTATTTATGCAGCTGATTTTAATCTAAAATATAAATTAAATTTTTCATTAAAAATTTCAATTTGTATGCAGGGAGTTTTTTCCCCCCTCCATAAACCAAATTTTTCGACATTTATGCGCGTGTGCAAAAGAAAGTGTTCAAAAATACAGTGCAATAATTGACTTAAATGCAATAAGTTACAATTTTTTGTAGTTTCAGAATGTATTAAAAAATATTAACTAAAAAAGGAATAACACAAGTTTTAAAATATACAGTGGCTCCCAAAAGTCTTCGTACACCTACGACTTTCAACGAAATAGACCCCAAATCATTGGTTAGAATTAATATTTCGGGAATAGCATGATCAATTTCAACAAAACTGAATGAAAAGTTTTTAAAAAATATTAAAGCTTAATTTTTTTAAAAATCAAAAAACCGAAAGGTGCCGGAAATTTTAATCTTCGTTTTATAAAATGTCTATATATTATTGACTTCCAACTTTTGATTAAGTTATTATTTAGTAGAATATCATACAGTTATAACACCTTTAAAACATCTGGGAATAGATTTCACTTTTTCTTTCTTTTTATAGCGTAGAGTAAGGTGTTATACCACACTTCGAGTATTACTATTTCTAGCTCTATTTTCGTTTTAAAAGCCCTATTTTTCAATCTAGCCTCCAGATATCTCTAAATACGTTATATTAAGTTACAATCTGGAGATTGAGGGGGTATTTTCTAAATTTTAGGACAGTTTTCGAGACTAGACGCAAACGTTGAAAACCGTGTGCTTCTTATCGTTATCTTGATAAAAAACAAAGTTGTTTCCAATAACCAAATTTTTGGCTAAGAGTTGTTTTTAAAAGGAACAGCATATTCATTAATCAAAAAATTACGTCCTGATGCTGATATGCCCCTCACACTAAAACACCTTCACCGTCCTGATTAACTGATTCACAAAAGATTAAGTTCCTAATTTTTTCTTCTACTTAACAGTTATGCAACAATTAAACCAAAAATGTTAAAATAAATTTTATCTGTAAGTAAGACATGATTCTAAACTGTTTTTAGCTTATTTATCATTGATTTTGGGACGAAAAGCGTAAGCTTTCTGTTTTTCGCACGACCAAGAAAGTTTCTGCTGGAAAGAGGTCCCATTTAATCCAGCTAATCAAAGAACTTGGCGAACAATTTTAGGTGAAAATTAAATGTAAAATGTTTCATTTAACTCTGCAGAAACTTTTACAGTACTGAAATGTGTATTTTTCATAAATTTTTTAACTTTAAATCTTCGATCCGTTTTGTCAACTTTGCCGGTTGACCTTTTTCTTACCTTGTTTTCAGTCCGATTCCTTTCTTTAAAGCATTTTATCAAGCACTTTACTATACAAACAAATAAATTAATTACTTTAGAACATTTCAACCAATTTACCACTACTGTGGGGAAAAAATTCAAATTTTGAATTGCGTTTGCAGTTTTTTACGAATACCAGCCAATTTTACAGTAATAAGCAAGTTATTATGGAATAAATAAACCAAAAATTAAAGCCAAATGACTTATAAGGGTCAACACAATGCAAAAATATTAATAAAACGGCATATGATAATTTTAATCATGAATTTATTCCAAAATATTTAAGTGTACGATGACTTTTGTGGCGTGTTATTTCTCTGTCTCTTCGTTTTCTGACCCATTTCAAAAAGAAGATCCGTCAATATTCTGAAAAAAACCAATGGTGTTATATTAAGAATTACATAGGAATGATGTGAAAAAATATTGGACTTTATATTCGAATTTAGATTAGAGTAATTTTGGTTTTACTAAAAAATTTCAAAGTGTATGAACACTTTTGGGAACCACTGTAAGTGTTTTTATCATCAATTTCTTGTTCTTTAATCCATGATTTAAAAAATAATTTTCGTTAAAACATCACGTAAAACTTATTTACAAAAAACATTTAAAAAATTAAGGCTTTGTTTTTTCACCTAAATATTGCACATTTAATAATATTCCTTTCAATTATAAATGGAACTGAAATTAGTTGTCTTGGTAGTGTTGTGAATTTCCTCTCATAACTCTACCAACTGTTTACATAAAGGAACAGTTAGTATAGGTTGGATAAGAAAGTTTTTTATGTAGTAGTTATTGCCAATTTTTTAAAGTAAAATATTTTTTAAAAATAACATTTTAGAAAAAAATATTATAAAAAACACATTAATTTAACCTCGGTTTATGTCTATATTTATGCATTCGAATATTGCAGTCAATACGACTTGATTAGATTACACACCTTTAACTTTATCATAGTTTTGGACAGTTTAAGACAGTTTTGGACACTTTTGGACAGTTTTGGACGGTAAAAAACCACCTGTCCTGTCCTAAACCAGTTTTTGGACAGTCCAAAACCCAACCCTGTCCATTGGGCACAAACAATCCATCATCTAAACTAATTGAAAGAGCTCTATCAATATTAAAAAAAAAAAAATACATAGATATATAAAACAGGAATGATTGTGAGTTCATAAAAACATACCTGAATGTTTTAAAGAGAAAATAAGGGTGGTTGTATCCTTTTTAAAGCTAAAACTCCTAATATTTAAATAAACATTTTATACATATACAGTCGGACCCCGATTGAACGAATTTTGCGATTCAGCAAATTTTTCTTTTTCCTCGACTAAAATGCAGGCCAAAACCCCTATTTACCGAATAATAAACCCCGAATTAACAAATTATTTTAACAACTGAAAAAAAAAAATTTTTTTTGTTAATTTGAGTTAGGAATGATTGGATTGTTTTCCAAATGTTATATCCATATTGTCCGAAGCAGAAAGACTTTTCTTGGAATCAGCAATTTTTGACGGGCGAGGGGGAAGCCAACAAATATTGATTCTCATGCAGAAAGCGATAATGAAGCTCCCATTAAAACCTGCTTTTTCAAATGCTGTACATGGCATGGAAACTAAAAACATATCTCATGCAGCAGGCTGCAAATGACACAGTATTTTTTTCTTTCCTTAGAGTTGAAAGAGAACTATTTCGAGTCAAGTATCAAGGAAATTGTCAAACATCTACTATTACTCAGTTGTTTAAAATTTCACATTAACTGTAGTGTGTAATAAGTCATGGAATGCTGAATAAAAAGTATGCACTTTCTAACTATGGTTGTTTTTGCACAGTTTCTTATTAGGGGTTTTAGATAAGGTATAAGTGCAGTTTTTTAAATATTTTTCACAACCTAATATTACGAATAACCCTGATTTTTAACGTATAAAAGTTTTGGTCCCGTTGAATTCGTTAAATCGAGGTTCGACTATATACATTAGTTGCTTTTGTGTGAGAAACTTACAAGACGCATTCCTTTTAATTGTATAGTTTCCTTAGTCAAAATATTGTGTACATGTTAAATTATATTGTTAATGAGTTATGAAATTACTTCTGAGCAGGTATTACACCAATTATCTCTAAAAACTTCTTTTAAGGTGAAAGCAAAAGTCTCACGATAGATTTCGTTTCTCTCTTGAAAATATTCTTAAAGCATGAAAATTGACCTTGCTACTAAACATATTGAAAATAATTTAACTAGATGGAATACATAAATCTCCTAATCAATAAATACAATATGAACTGATTCAAAGATTTCACATATTTATTAATACAGAAGTAATACAGTTAATAATAAAGTTAGTAAAAATGCTAACTGGAGATGTTGTTGTACGCATTAAAAAAATGATATAATTGAAACACGAATAAGAATCATCATTTAATTTTTTGACTTTTGGCCCCTTTAAGAGCAAAGAATTTTGTCTAAAAAATTTTCAATCTAATGATTCTAATAAAAATTAATTTTCTTTGTTTACCTCTGAACATAAATGTAGTTATTAAGTTTTAATGTTAAATGTTATGCAGTTGCAAAATTTACAACAAAAATTCATCTTCATGTCTTTGCCTTAGGGTAATAGTAGGAGTTGAGCAAATGCCTTACTGAAAAAGAACAAACTAAATACATGGAAAGAATTGAAAGAATACAAACTTTGTCAATGCAGTTATTTGCTCTGTAGTGCGTATTTTATTTTCAATTGGTGTAAAAACATCCTTCATTTGCTTAATTCTTTCCGTTAGGGGCAGATTACTCAACACCCTGCCATTTATCATTAAAACATCAAAGGCACAAAAACAAGGCCCATAATCTCCATCAGGTTGCATAGCTTGTACATCAGCATTTTCACCTTTGGAAACTAAAGAAGAATGAACAAAAAGAATAGGAGTAAAAACCTTAAAAAAAATATTTTAAGAGAATTACCAAGTAATATATATTTTCCACAATATAGAGTATGGCTATGTATAGTATTCCAAAAGCTAGTTAAATGTAGGGAGATTTTGATGGAAAAGTATTGTATATTACCCACTGAAATAAAAAATATTACAAGGTTGCCACAGAAAAAATGCTATTAAAAAAAACTGCATAAGTAGCCTAGGTGTTTGAAAAAAGTTGCAAGAAAGTAACCATACAAATTTTAAAAATTACATAAAAATAGCTTTTATATGATAGTTACATGAATGAATTTTGAAGATGAAAATGACAGAGGCATAGAAAACCGACACATGTTTTCTTGAAGAATATGATGAATGTGTTAAAAAAAAAAAAACAGACAAACATCAAGATTACTTCCTTTTGCTCAACTTACAAAAAAAAGGCCATTTTGTGGATGCAAAACTAATTTCATCAAAATAAATTTTCATTTTTTCACTACACTGTTCAATTTACTTTCTTCATATGTTAGGCTATTTTTCTCAGAACAACTACTTTCTATCATAACATTAACTATTCAGAGATTAAACAAATGTAAAATTAACATAGATAAAGCACAAATTGTTGAAAATTATTGCAAATAGCTATTTCAAGGTTAGAGCCTCTTCATCAGCAAAAAAACTCCCTCAAATCTAATCTCATTATTCTGAAAATTTGGCTTCAGCTAACCATACTTTTCAGTGACTTCCAAATGTTTTGATTGCCTATCCAACATTGAATTTGAATTCCTATTGCTTTTAATTGCATCTACAAGCATAAAAATTCCCTATTCTTTATAATAGACACCTGGAAACACACGACCTCCAATTTCAAGAAACAGTTATGTAAAATAAAATTCAGTATTGTCACCAAAATAAAGTTATATGATTTCACACAGGTAGGAAATTATGTTTTACCTTGAGTTCAAAACACAGGATGTGCAACCAGGGGCGTGCACAGGGGGGGGAGAAGGGACTCCTGTTGGCCCTGGCCCGAGCCTGAAGGGGGCCCAATATTTTAAAACCTAGACGTGAAAAGGGGTAAACAATATGGAGGGGAGCCCAGAAAAGTCATTTGTGACAGGCCCCAAAATTTCTGTGCACACCCCTGTGTGCAACTCATTCACAAATAAATCTATTCAAACAAAATGAGAAAATACAAAAAGTAATTCTGTCATGCCCATTATAACAAAGTTGTATAGAGCAAATTTGTGACTATAACATAATAGCTTCAATTCCCCTTCATATATTACTGTGTGTTATTCAACTTTTATAACAAAATCATTTTTTAACGATATTTTTATTTGCTATAAACAAGTGCGACTGTACATAAGAATCAGCAAATTTTTGTAAAAATTCAGAAATTTTTAAATGCATCTTTTTTGCCAAGATGACTTAGATTTTAATTTATGTATCTATTTATTTATTTATTAAAAGATTAGTTGTGAAATATGCATTTAGTCGTGAGGTTTTAGAAGCAGTAACCACTTAAAACTCATTAATGTGCCCCTTTTATGAAAAAAAAAAGTCATTTTCCTTTGAATAAAAATTTTGTTTAAAGCCCTTCAAATCTAAAGTTTGTGGTTTACAGAAGTACTTGGGTCCCAGGGACCATATAACTTTATATTTTATAGCTTACCTATACAATTAAGTTTGCTGCTATAAATAACAATTTCACCATCAAGTATACATTTTGAAATTCCAGGATTAAAAGCTCGATGTATGTGAGGGGTGAGATTGCCACTCAAAGGAGAATTTCCATAACTTTCTGTAGTATCATGTCCCCTGAAAAAATAAGGAGCCTGTTTATCATTGCTACAGATGATTTTTCAAGGCAAAGTTTGAAATGTATTACTTTTTTAGTAATTCAATTAATAAAAAAAACTATATAATTGCATATTTTGGCCTTCAAAAAGAATAAAATGCACATGCAAAAGAGAAAATTAGCAATGGACAATCGAACCGATTAGACTGTTAATTAATTTCCAATAAATTCCTAATGGTGATCAAGTGCCTCTTTGAGAGTAACTACACTACAAATAATAAACTATTTCACACACTAATAACCAAACTGAAACATTTTTTCCTAGCTTCAAATTCAAACACAAGACACATTATTTTTATAAGATTTGGATGTCACATTTATCCATGAAATTGATTTTGCATGTACATTGACTACCTTGACTTTCACACTTAATTTATTCCTGAAATGTAAAAGGAAATTAAAAAGTAGATTATTAAGAATTGTTTTCAATCAATTGCATCACACAGCAATATATTTCACTAGTTATAAGTAAAAATGTCTGATCATTTTTCTGAAAAGATAAATCATGAGACAGAATCCAAAGATATCCATCTGTTCAAGTCCCATTTTTTTTTCTTCCAGATAGAAACTTTCATGCTTATTCGTACATAGGTCAAACATTCTAGCAGTGATACAGCATGAATTAGATAACACATGAAACTCTGCAATATCAAAATATGTTTTGAAATCAAAATAGTTAAAGTTTAAAACAACTTCAGTAAAAACTGTATAAGTAAAAATAAAAAATAATAACGCATAATTGCACAAAAATTGTAGATTATTACATACATGTTTCGGGGTTACAAGAAACCCATTTTTCAATGCAAAATGAGTGAGTTGACTATATAAAATAAATTAACACTTCTGTCGGATGTCTTTTCATCCATATGCTCACTTATTTTGCACTGACAAAAGGGATCTTTCTAACCTCGAAACTCGTGCATGCAATTTTTTTACGCGATTCTACGTTGTTATTTCTCATTTTTACTTTTCATGCAATAAGGTATTAGTCAACTTAAAAAACTCTATTGCTTAAAAATTTATAAGTAAAAGTTCAAGAAAAAATTGCTTTCAAATAATTAGGTATAAGTGTAAAAAGAGATGACTGGCTCCTATTAAGCTCTATTAACTTTATCAATTCCCAATGAAGATCAAGAGAAGTTAAAAGAACCCCCTGAAAACTAGACCTTATTGCAAATAACAACTAATTCCAGCCAACTATTTCAAGTACCTAAAACACTTATGCTTTTTTTTTTTTTTTTTTTTTTTTGGTGCTGACAAAGTTAGAAATTAATATAACTACTATAATGGAAAAGATTTTCTATGGTTTAAAACAAACATTAAAATTTTAATTACTTAATTCTTTCAAAAACAAGATGTTGCACTGAAGCTAAAGGTTGGATAGTAACAGTTTGAAAGCATTTTAAATTCAGAACTATGAACCACTCTCAGAAAGATTATTAAGACAAAATTAAATGAACTGTAATCTTTGAACTCGAAATTTTTCATACCCTCGTGAAAAATACATGTAACTATTTCCATCCTTGTGAAGTTGCAGTCTTTCACCATCATATTTGGTTTCAATAATAAATGGTTGATTCTTCATGAGGCCTTCAACCTGTTTTTAACAGGAAAAGCAGGTTATCAGCATGTTCTAATAAAATCACAAAATTTTTTAGACAAAACTACTAGGAAAACAACCTAAACTTATAAAACCGTTTGTACCACAGTGTAAGCTGTAGACAATATGCTGTTTATCGCCAGCCAAATTCATAGAAATGATTTTACAAAAAAATCTTCCACTGTAGCCGACGGTCTATACTAGCAGTTGGCAACTGGCAATCTGGACCGCGATTGATCAAAACTTAGACCGCCAAAGCTATTTTCAAAGTAGAACTTTCACAAATAAATTATTTTAGAATATTCTTCTGTAGATAAAGGGCTTAATGTACTTCTGAGGATAACAATGCCTTCGGCAACCACTCTCGCCATCATTTTTAACATAACATAGTGAGGCAAACCTAACCTGGCAGTAATGTGAGCACAGCTCTTAATGACAACACTACCACATTGCCAGGTTAATTTTGTCCCAACTATAGTTTTTTGAGCCCTAGTTTTCCAATTTATCATGACTAATTTGAGTCATTTATTTGCCTATCACGTAAGGTTTGAAACTTTTGAAAAATAAATACTTCCCAAAACTTTCCATGCCAAAGACGGATACAAGGGAGGGGCGATGAGAGCTATCGCCCCTCCCTTGATAGACCCCATCAGCAATTTTTCCAAATTCAAGTTCTAAAATGCAAGTGTAGGTCATCTTTGACGTCCTTTAAGAAAAGGAATTGGGTTTGAATCTCTCTCCTGAAAACATTTCAGAATTGAAGTTGTAAAAAGGGAATTTCACACTATCTTTTGAGATGTTTGGATGCATTCTCCTGAGTATTTTGAAAAATTGAATGCTTAATGCAAATAGGTGTAAACTAGATACGTAATAGAGGCTCATTTAAAAGAAAATCAACTGCCCCCCTCCTTGAACAATCTCTAAATCCACCCTTGTACCATGCCTACTTTAGAGACACACTCTTTGGATAAATAAACTGCGTTTCAAAGAACCTCTCATGTAAAATCTGAAAACCATGAATGTAATTTCTCCTGTTGATTTTTGAATACAAATACACCTACTAATGATATTTAATATTAAATTGGGAGTGAAAATTAAAATTAAAGAAAAAATTGTAAGGAATACATTAATTTTCTCAAAAATATCCGGATTTCACTTAAAATCACTTGTCTAACCACATTCTATACACTAGTGCGAACTGATACCCAAAGAAAATAACTAGCTGTGGCTACTTGTCATTGGCTGAAATTGGTTACACTCAACTGAAGATTTTTATGAAAAGTGCCAGACAGCTGCGATTTAAAAAATGTTTCAATTTTTCCCCTCCATTTTTAAAACAAATAGTGTATTATATTAAAAAATTAGCGAGTAAGTAAGGTAATTGAGAATAATTTAGTTTTAAGAGTAACTTTGTTATGCAATGATATTTTTAGTATTATGTTTCATTTTATTTTTGTTAACAATAAGTGTTTGTTCAGTTTCCCTGTTTTTGTACTTTTCTTCATAAAACATTTTTAAAAAAATAATATTCCAGAAATAAGTATTTTATTTTCTTGTTATTCTCGAATCCAAAAAAGTTGAAAATGAAAATTAAAAGTTAAATAATACTACAAATTAGGGGTCCCCAACCTACAGCCCACAGGCTACATTCAACCTGCAAACAGATTTTTTTCTGGCCTGCAAAAAGTTTCAGCATCAGGGGCGGCTTCAGGGTCCTGCGGCTAGGTGGGCCCTGCTCCGACTTGCATTATTCTAAATTATTTTTATTTTTTTTTAAAAATTTCTCCGTTTTAATAGAACAAACTTGACCTAGTCCAAGGCTCTATTGAACCTGAAACTACATAATAAATGCAAAGCAAGGATGAATAGGGCCCTCTTGCCAGTATAGTCACCAGGCCACTCACTTTTTGGTCCACGGGGATGAATCCCAAATGTAGTTTCCAGGGAAGGGTGTATATTACGGTGCCTCAATTTGCACTTTTTCTTCTGTAGCAAAATGTATATCCTAGCAAAAGTGGTCAATTCCCAAGAATATTACAAAAAAAAAATATAAACTTTTTCGAATCAAATAATACCATCTGTGAGAAGTATGGCCTCAAAAGTTTGAAATTTTGAGAAAAAACACTAAAATGTTCTCCAATTTTAAATACAATAAAAACATCATTTTCTGCATTAAAAGCTGCCAAATGTGAAGAAGTTTGATGTTGAAACCTCAAAAGGTCAGTTAAGTAATCTTGGAGAGAGCAAAAATGCCTACTTTGATGAATGAAATGGGGCATAAATTCAGTACATTAAAGATATTTTAGAATTTTTATATAAAATTTTTTATGTTTCATGTTTGGATTAAAAGTGTAATCGGATCACATTTTGCTGCAGCTAGATTCTCCCCCCCCCCCAATATGTATTATGAAGCCCCCCTCGCCTCCCTTCCCCTTTGGTCATAAGAGATGAGACTGACATTTGTCAACTAAGGTGCTTCATTTTACATTTTTTTTCCCTACACTGAAACGTGATACCTGCCAAAAGTGACCAATATCCATGAATATTACGTACATTTTTTTTTTTTTAAATCAAATAATATCTTCTGTGAGAAATGTGACCTCAAAATATCAAAATTTTGAGCAAAATCAGTAAAATGTTTTCTTAATTTTAAATACAGTAAAAATTATTTTAAATACAGTAAAAATACAATTTTAAATACAGTCTGTTTCTACATCTAAAAACTTTGATAATATTATATTTACTATTAACTTTTTACAAAAGAGTTCAAAAAAAAAAAAGAACATGCATAAAGGAAGAAACCTATGTAACTCTTACTTGGCTTGGCAGGGCAATTTCTGCCAACATGGGACGAAATGGAGAAAAAAGACTTATTTCAATTTCATGCAGACGAGCAGCGGGATTTCTTAAACTACAGCAAACCTAAAATCATAAACAGCACTGATGCAGTCAGGGAATACAATGGACAGTATTCAATGTTACAGCAATTTAAAAATAATAATAAATGCATAATGTCTGTTCCCAAACTTTTTACAAATGTAACATTTATTCAGACATTTTGAACACATGTTTAAATGAAATCAAAGTGAAACTGAGAATGAGTTTTTACACATATCATTCCACACAAAGAACTACAAATCAATGCCATCAGTTTGTGTGCTATCTATATAAATAAAACAAAGAATATGTAGGTGTGTATGCTTCTTATACAAATCCAGATTACAGACCTCAACCAAATTTAGCAGGGAGGTACTTGGGCACTAGGGTGGTTCAAAAATAAATGTAAAAAATATTTTTCTCCTAGATAACGGTACACCCCCTAAATGGTTTTAGTCTTGTGGATAGCAAAATACTGGAAGAATTTTAGCTTCCAATTTCAACTGAAAGAGGATGCTCAAACCCCTCCCCCAAACTTCAATAGTATGGGGAGGAGGGTTTAAAAAATGCATTGAACTGAAAAAACAATATGCTACATATTATAATATATAATAGAAATATGCATATACATTGCAGTAAAATAATTATTCACAAAAAAAACAGCTAGGGATATTAAATATTTCTCAATTTGTGGCATTTTCTATGATACGGCTAATGTTAAATGAAGGGGTCATTGAGCACCGTCTTAAAATTTGAGTAAGAAGCTAAAACTTTTGCAGCATTATACTATTAGTAAATGTGAAAAAATAGGGGGTGTCCTGAACTGAAAAAAAGTTTTTTTGAACCACTCTATTGGGCACACGAGAAGAAACATAGGGTGGTTTTCAAATGGCAAAAAAAAAAACCAATACTGAACCATTCAAATTTTAACTTTAAGAACCGAAAATGGTATTAAATGGTTCTTTCTATAATTATAAGATTGTCTTGAATTCAGTCTCATTTGAAAGCCTGCGAAAAATATCCCTGAAGTAGATTTACTTTCTTGGGATTTCAAAACCACCAATGCTGTAAAATCACCAGGAAAAAAGAAAAAGCACTTTTAAGTGAAGGAAAATCAATATTAAATCAGAAATGTATCGTCTGCCGCAAGCTCAGTTTTAATTGGCGTGAATAAAATCATTGAGAAAAAGATTGGTTGCCTTTTTTTTTCTCCATTATAAACAAAGAAAATTCTTGCTTTAATTTTGAAGCATTGCTTGTAATTGGACAATTCAAAATGTTTCCTTTTTGGTTATTTTTCTGCTATCTGTCGGGAAATTTTACAGATTTTTTTTTTCTTTTTTGTTCAAGCCTGATTGTTGAACACATAACACTAGACATAACTTTTATTTTCGAGGTAGATTGCGCAAAGTCAGGCGACGCAGCTCGTCATAAAATAAAACTCTCACACAAAATAAAGCACAGAGTATTAAATCCAGCTCACTCCATTTAAAAAATAAAAAAAAAACATGTGAGAAACAAAAACATTTCACGCTCTACCCACCTATTTTGTTTTCAATTTTAAATTAGCAGTATTGTTTCATTATTTACAAATAAAAATGATTTGGATTGGAGCAGGTGTAGAGGTAAATGGGCCTTATTTTTAATTTTTTCAATTTTCCATTCAAATTCCAATGAATTCATGTGTTTTCTCACTTTTATGTCAGTATCAGCTATATGTTACTATTAGTTATCAGACAAATGTTGTTCATGTTACCCATACATTTTTAGTGGCTATATGGTAAAAGACTGTATTGAGGTGGTTTTGGTAAAATAATCTGGTAACTGAGTAAAGAAAGACATTAAATAGCTACATTGACTTTATCATTTATGGATGCAAAATATTTCATTTGATGTATCACAAATTTTTATCTTAAGTTAAGCACTCAGAAACAATTTTCATATAGTATACAAAATTTGCTAATCTAGAAAAGTTTAGATGGAAAATATTATTATATCTTCCATAATTAGGGAAAGAAATATTTTTATAGGTCAACATTCTTTCTTGATTGTAGTAACAAGGCAAAATGGAAACAAAAAAACAAGTACCTTTTCTAAACTATTAGTAACATTGTATAAATCTATAGCATCTGGATGGAAGGCTTTGAGAACGCTATTTTCACTGATCCCTAATTTCATGTCTTTCAGAATAATCCTTATCAGCCATTTTTGCTCAAGAGCAGAAGTGTTTCGAAGCAAGTACAGAAGATCATATTTCAAATCATCTGAAAGATAGAAAAAAGTATATATATACAGGGTGTTCCGTTTTAACCAGCAAAACCTTTATTTTCGCAACTGTTAGTCCTAGATGTATACTTCCAATTGCAAAAATGTTCAAATTCAGATGCAGAGTTAAGATATTGAAAGTTTGAAGTGAAAATAAAAATGAGTCAAAAAATACAAAATCTAACTTTTTATACAGGCCTCATGTCCCCTAACTTATATTTAGGGAAATAATCTCCATTGAAAAATAATTCCAAGACTAAAACTTTGAAATTAGTACGACCAATATTCACCCGCAGCGTTTTCTGACTTAAACCACTTTTCACTTGCCGTCAATAACGCCTTTTGGGGGAAAATGTAGCAGTTAACATGTGTTTAAAATTATACAAACGCATAGAGTGTGTTTTTTCAAATATTTCAAGGTTTTGTAGTGTGTTTTTGCGTATAACGGCATAACATTTACACTTATTTTTGAACAGCAATGAAAAATATAAATACCTTATTTTTTCTTACTTTGACAGCATGTCATTATTCTGAAAGGGCAGTAAGTTCCAATCTCATCTTTTTTATGGTTCCTTAAAACTTTAAACTGGAACATCTGCCTGAGTTTTTGCCACATAAATGTCAAGTTTTTTGTGTTAGTAATATCTTTCAATGGTGATTATTTCCCTTAATATAAGTTAAGGGACCTAGGGCCCGTATAAAAAGTTAAATTTTGTATTTTTTGACTCATTTTTATTTTTGCTTCAAACTTTCAACATCTTAACTCTGCATCTGATTTTGAACATTTTTGTAACTGGAAGTATACATCTAGGGCTAACGGTTGCGAAAATAAAGGTCTTGCAGGTTAAAACTGAACACCCTGTATGTATATATATATATATATATATATATATATATATATATATATATATATATATATATAATTATAACAAAAGTGAAAAATATTGAAAAGACCACACCAAAAGCCCATAGATGCGCAATGCAGTAAAATTAAAAAGCCAAGTAAATATAAAAAATATGCAAGCCAAATATCAAATATTAAACAGTTTATATAAAAAATAGTGATGAGAAGAAGGAAAATTGCTAGCAGCTAGGAAAAGACGAAGTATGAATTCAGAGCTCATCAGCTGTGGGGGATTCAATCAATACAGTAGAAGACCGTTATAACGCTGACCTGTATAACCCAATTCTCTATAAAACGCACAACTTTTCAGAAGTAAACAATAGGTTTTGAAGCTTGAAAAATCCCTCTGTTTTGCTTTGCAAACATAAAAATTGTTAGGCAAGTTAAATTTTGAAAGTTTTTCATCTTTCCATCTTAATTCAAAGCTTTTAAATTTAAAATCAGTAATCATAATGAACAGAAAATACCAGATGGCTCTTTAAAATGGAGCTGTTATGCAAACCATGAAGCAAGCAGATGTGCAGGATAATGCACTTTCTTTTGATTGTGAAACATATTTATTTGTGAATAACTAATTGTAATATTGGTGCTTTAATATTCATTGCAGATAAAACTCATTCTGAAGGACTAATATATAGATATATTCTGAATATTAGTTTCAAAATTTGTGAAATGATCTATATAACGCAAAAGCTGTGACCCCAAAGTGTGCGTTATAACGGTCTTCTACTGTATGGTCAAAAGAACAAAAAAATTAACTATGAACTAAAAGAGAATGTCTAAGCTCCAGTATATGCAATGTAGAGTAACATTGGGCAAAACGCACCACATGTTAAACTATAAACAATAAACAAGAGCTTAAACCTGAAAATAAAAGCAGGGGGTTCTGCCTCGACTAATTAGGAAAACAAGTTCCGAATAATTAGTCATCCACGGGACAGTACCTGCCAATAACTAAAATGATCTTACCTTGAGATCAATTTAAAACAAAACCAATCCGATATTCAACTTGACAAAATTCATTCCAGTTATCAACGTAAAATCTAAAAAATAAGTCCATATCCA
Source organism: Uloborus diversus (assembly GCF_026930045.1). Classification (NCBI taxonomy): domain Eukaryota; kingdom Metazoa; phylum Arthropoda; class Arachnida; order Araneae; family Uloboridae; genus Uloborus; species Uloborus diversus. The sequence goes on from NC_072738.1 coordinate 29,898,726, forward strand.
AAGAGAATAATCCAAAAACATGCCAGTCACCCGTTTCCCACGTGCTCTTGTTTTTTGTTTATAGTTTAACATGTGGTGTGTTTTGTCCAATGTTACTCTATATTGCATATACTGGAGCTTAGACACTCTCTTTTATTTCATAGTTAAATTTTTTGGTCTTTTGACCATATTTATTGAATCCTCCACAGCTGATAAGCTATGGATTCATACTTAGTCTTTTCCTATTAAATAGCTGCTTGCAATTTTCCTTCTTCTCATCATTATTTTTATACAAACTGTTTAATATTTGGTATTTGGCTTGCATATATTTTATATATATATATATATATATATATATATATATATCATTTTAATTGTGCTAAACCAACCCTACTTTACTCAACTAATTGGCCAATGAGCTCAGAGCTGCAGAGGGTTTAAACTGTAACATGTCTACCCGAAGAGTTCAAACAAGTAAATAAGTAGAGCTAAAATCAGATGTTTTTTTTTTTTGTCAAGTTACAAACAAATGACAACACTTTTAGGGGGTAGAGATTATCCTCATCCTTTTCTTTAAAAAACAGGTGGGGAATCCTCTTTACATGTGCTTGCACAAAACATGAGTTTAGATCACAACCAGCCTTGATTTTCACTACCTTTACCATTTATAAATGTGTACACTACTAACGTGTACACGTTATCACTCACAAATGTTTTTCAGTTACCAGCATGGGCGTATCCAGAGGGGTGCAGTTGCCCTGCCTTCTAAAATAAAAATATATTTAAAATAAAACCCCAAGAAAAAAAAAATTGAGGGTTACTTCAATGTTTAAATTTATCAATGAGTTCGACTGTAGTAAATTTGTCACTGGGTTTAAAAATGTATACATGATCTTTGGGAGCCCATTGAAAAGAGAAAGTTATTGGTGTTCAGTTGGATTAATATGATCATCACTTTAGAATTATGTTGCTTTCAAAATCGTGGAGGAAGGGGACGATAGACCTATCCCTTAGTTGTCCAAATTATGGGCCTGCGCAGGAGGAGCCTGAATTTAAATTTTTAAGACGGTGGAAACTCTCAATTTGCCGAAAGAAACTGAATTTTGCCAAATAAATATAATTTGCCGAAGGGAACTCAAATTTTGCCAAATGAGGATAATTTTACTAAATGGAACTCCAAATTATCACCAAATGATGATAACTTTACCAAATAGAATTGATTGCTTAAGATATCAAATTAGTTACCTTTATTTCTTTCTGCATGATTAGAAGCAATGTTATCCAGATAAAAATTAACATCATGCACTTTTAATGTCCCATTCTCTGGACTCCTATTTTTTAAAACAAAATAGGCCACACTAGCAAAATCACCTGCTTCCTGAAATCCAAAAGATAATAGGTGAGATATAAAATAAGATGTTACCTTACAAAAAAGACATCACTAACAAATTTTACTTCATTTCCAAACATAGCAATTTTGAGAGAAGCAAACGTTACTCGCTTAGGCTGGGCTTTCCAAACATTATAACCAGCAGACCCCTTTATTGACTAATATTCAGTGCAGATCCCAGTCACTAGATTGTATAAGTACTTGTAGTTTCTAGTTAATTGAACATAATTAAATTAACCAGCTTTAAATAGATGGGATCATCACTACTTAAAAAAGTACTTCGCAGGCAATCTACAAGGCTTAACTTTACTTATAAATTCTCGAGTACGAAAATCAAACTGAACAAATAGAAATCAATATGTAATACAAGAATTATAATTCAAAACTAAACTTTGAATAGATGGGAGTGTGAGGTTGTTTTAGCTGGCACAATGTACGGGTTTAATTTTTCATAGCTGGAGTCGAATATCAGATTCAGCATCTACAGTTTTGAAATTTTGTTTTAGCAATTGCATAAGTTAAAAACCTGATTTGTATAGGTGTATTGAGGCAAATGGAAGAACACGTTTTGTTTTTGAAACAAGCGGTTGGTATTTCGTTTTCCAAACAAAGCTAAAATTCGAGGTAACAATCCTGGAAGGTAAATTTCAAGGTATGGTCTGAAGTTATGTCTTTCAAACAGTCCTATTCCCATGATGACAGACTGCTTGGTTTTGTAGAAACAGAAAATGGCTCAATCACCCATGCATGATCTTGAAGCATTGCATCTTGAGGCATCGGGAAGTACAGCTCAAAGGAAAATTCCATACTTCAAAGGTGAAACTGATGGTATTCAAATGCAAAACATTTTTTTTCTTACAGGTGTGCTGCAGAACCCCTATTAAGGCTAGGCAAACCTCCAAGGGGTCACGGACCATAGTTCAGGAAACTTCAGGAGTAGGACGACCAAACATTTTGGGCAGGGGGGGTGGCACAAGCCTGATATTTCAGTTGTGAAGGAAGAGCATTAGCCCAACCTCTCTCTGATTTAGATAAATGCTGTATACTAAAGTAAATATTCATAAGACAGTTATAACACACATTTCAGGACCACAGCTTTTGCGTTATACAGGTTTTACTGTTATATAGATATTGACAAATTTTGAAACTAATATTAAGAATATATCTATATATTTGCACTTCAGAATGCGTTTCAACTGTAATGGGTATTAAAATACTAATTATGTAATATAATATAATCATGAGGCAGTAAGAAGCAAAGGCATGTAAGTGGACATTTTCAAGTTCTAAGTAAAACACATTTAAAGATAAGTCCTAGGTACACTTTCATTAACTTTTTTTTTCTAAATCATACTGTACAGCAGCACCTACCAGGGCTATTGGTACTGTCTCTTGCTCCAAGACAGGAGAGGTTCCAACAATATTTGTACTTGTTATCTCCATTTTTTAAATTTTGCCTCTTACATCCCTTTACTTCTGCTTCATATTGTCATTCTCAAATAAATATGTATCAAAATCAAAAGAAAGTCAATTATACTGCACTTCTACTAGCTTCATGGTTTGCATAGCAATTGCATTTTCAAGAGCAATATAATATGTTTTTTTTTTTATTGTGAATACAAATTTTCATTTAAAAGTTTCGAATTAAGATGAAGAGATAAAAAACTGTTTTAAAACTGAATTTGCTTTCAATTTTTCAAGGCGGAACAGAGGGCTATTTTAACTGCAAACTTATTGTTTACTTTTGAAAAGTTGTGCGGTTTATAGAGAATTGCGTTACATAGGTCGGCGTTATAACGTTACTCTGCTGTATTTTGAACCAGATTCATGAAGTTTTCCAGCTATTTTGGCTTTGGCTGCTATTTGTCCTGGGCTAATTTTTTTACAACGAAATCCTTGTCCTGAAACTGCATCATCCCCCTACTAGCAAAATTTCTTGCAACAACCTTGACAGATCTTGATATTTTACTGATGGCGTCAATATTGACGTGTTTCATACTGCATAAAGATTGCATAAAGATTAAAAAGCAATATTGCAATAACAGCATGTATGCAACATTGCATTCATCTTAAAATATCAATATTGATATTACCTTACAATATCAGCATTGCATACATGTTGACTCCGTCAAGAAGGTATTGATTTCAATTATCTGAATGATTTGCATTTATTAATACAATTATCTGACAATCTGATGGATCCTGAAACTGTGTCACCCTCAGTTCAATAAAAAGACAATCTGATGGATCTTATCTAAGTTTTGATGTCTTTTTGATTCTTATCTAAGTTTTGATGTATTTTTGATTCTTATTTAAATTTTGACGTCTTTTTGATTCTTATTTAAATTTAAACGTCTTTTGAATAATAAACGATGTTGTTTTGACATTCTCTTATATGTTCTCTTTCATTTATAGCACCATTTTAAGTAACAGCGTTTCTAGCGGTCATTTTAAAACTGGAAGATTTTTCGCGATTGCCAAACAAAGTTTGCATAAATACAGTTTTGTAATTTATTAGTTGCAGCTAAATCGATCAATTATAGAATTTGCACAAGGCTATTCTTTTTGTTTCGTTCAATATGAGGCACTGTATTTACGCTCTTGAATACAGGGGCGCCGACTTGCAAAAATCATTGGGGGGGCTGGCCCAGTCATCACCGGGGGTTTAGGGGGTTATGTAATCCCATGGAGGTTCCCCCCCCCCATAAAGGTCGATTGTTGTGCCTTGAAAATGCCAATTTACATATTTTCTGGTGTGTATAATTTAAAAAACAAACAGTATGTGGCATGGCGTTTTCAAAGTAAAACAATCCGAAAATTGGTATACAAATTTTTCTGGTTCAACTAGATCATGTCACTTGTCTTAGTAAGAGACATTTTTTTGTTCTATTTTACGGCGAGTCATGCAGTGCCGTAGCTAGGCATGGAAAAGGTAGGGCACTTGACTTGCATTGAAGGGCATTGTCAGAGACGCCGACTTAAAAAATATCGGGGGAAAGGGGGCATGCCGCAGGAAATTTTCTAAATTTGAGATGAAAAATAGTGAGTTTTAAAGTTTTTTTAAAATCATATAATCAACATTAGAACCTCGAAAACTCGACAAGCCCGACACATTTTTTGGTTTCGAAAAACGGAAGAAATAAATACAAACACACACAGTATTTTTGTAAAAAGGAAATTTAATTTACGCATGCTGTTTAAGACCAGTTGTTTTTACATCAGTGACATCGGCTAACATATTCAAGTGTAAACGCAGTCTTTCAATGTCTAGGTCATTTTTGAAAAACTCAGTTGATTTTTCAAAATGTTCTCTTCTCTTTCACCTCTGTTTAATAAAAGCAAGCACTCTTGTTCAACTGCAATGACCTGTGTGCGTCCAGTTGATGTAAATCGCCCAATAATGCAAAATTGCACCATTTTACAAACCTCAATGTATATTGCCTTGTAGTACAGTCAACTCCCGTCTTACGCGAGGGATGCATTCCAAGACCTCTCGCGTAGGTCGAATTTTCGCGTTGTGGAAAAGGGTATGTGTAAAAATTTTTATAAACGTACCCAATTATTTTAGACACTTGTAAACACCCCCTCAAACTGTTAAAAACCATCTCTTAACTAACTGTAGATTACTGTCTCTTACATAAAGAACTGAATGTTTACTTGTATTAAAAAAAAAACGTTTTATTCAACATAAAATACTGCTACGATGTACAAAATCAATGATTAATGGGAAAGAAAGAAAAAATAAACCGGTATACGGTAGACACAGTATATAGTAAGAAAAGCAAATGCATCTTTAGTTGTACTGTACAGTCGATCAATTAATGATATTAGTACACAATACATGAGCAGTTTCCATTTTCATAAATTTTTGCAAGACACTACTTGGTGAATTTTTACGGATTTCCTTTTCTTGACTTGTAATTGTATAGGGAAGAATCACTCATACCTAATTCTCGTGCTACCTTCAACGCATTTTTTAGTTGACCATCAGCTTTTCAAGAAGCTCTAGCTTTTCTTTAATTGTCATGAAACTTTCTCTTTTTATCTTCACAAACTTTAGATGAAACAGCGCTCTTAGGTGTCATTATATTTCATACTTTCGCATTTAAAATGAAAAGGGAACTTCTACTCTCAGCGATGGTAAAAGGATAAAGATACATTCATGAAAAAAAAATTTTTAGTAGCCAATAACAAAGCTGATACGAACACACCACGATTCCCTTCTGAGAATTTTCGTGTTGCGGTGAGGAATTCGCGTTAGGTCTGAATACTGGAGAAAAAATCGTGTTATAGCTATTTCGCATAAGTAGCGCGAGTCAAATGTTTTCCTTTGGGATTTTGAAAGTGTGCGGTGAGCTGCCTTCATTGTTTTCATACTTCTTTGGTACACGTCGATTCCGAGGGAGGGAAGGATCATCATTTTGTGAAGGTTTTCTTTTAAACACGATTCCCAAAAGTATTCAAAACTATCACGCCTCCCATTTTATATACAAATCAAACTCTCATATATATTTTTCCAGATCAGCAACACTTAGGTGAGCGCGCCGCAGCGCTGCCCACCGGCAACAGACTTGACCCGTAAGTTCGCGCACTGGGACAAATTTTTACAGTACTCGCAGCACTGTAACACTATCATCATTCGCACCACTCGTTTTCAGTTAACCTGCTTACACAACCGTAATAATTATTTGTTTTAACTCATTACTGAATATATTTTACAAGGTAAACTATCTTCAAACAAGGAAAATAAAAGATAAATTTATGAGTTTAGAAAGCATAATGTAATTTATAATTTTCTTGATTTTTGGGGGGGGGGGGGCTCTGCCCCCTCAAAAATATTTTTTAGGGGGCTCAGGCCCCCTTAAGCCCCATGGAGTCGGCATCACTGCTTGAATATCAGAAAAGAGACAAACAAAAATTAAGAAACATGAAAATGGTTGGCTAAAGTACTTTTCATATGAAATAAAGAGGGTTGCCCATCTCAGAGAAACAATTTAAGAGGCATTTGTGATGATTTTGAAGAACTTTTAAATTTTGTAGTTCAACGTTGTGTGTAAAAAAAAATCATTTAAAAAACCCTACAACCACTTATCTAAATCTGTGTTTTATATTTTGACAATCATCTAGAAAACAAACAGGAAAATAATTATATTTTAAATAATAAAATATTTAGAAAAACTAGGTCATACTTTAAGCATTTTCATCTTTAATTTTTCCATATCCACATGTTTCTCATTGCAACATTAACAAAATATAATATAAATAGAAAAGTCACTAATTATTATATTAAAACTCTTAAAGTTAAAAATTTTATGACTTTGAATACTAATAAAAATAAAATTATCAGATAACAATAATGTGCATTTAAAAAAAAATAATTAATAATCCAATGGAAATAAAGGTAGCAGAAAGGAAGAAGATGTGGGGTAATTGTTAATTTATTTATTTTTTGGCTGTCTAAAAATCTTTGGAGAAAGAAATTGGATAGCAGACATTTCTTAGAAAGAAATTGCGTGACTGCTAGGAAATGCTCCAATAATAAATTTCTGTGACACATGCACAGAAAAATAACTTATTTGCAAAGGTAAGGAGTTGGTTTTTTCCGAGAAGCTCTGCAAAATGAGGATCCCTGGACAAATGGAAAATTTTGGTAAGCAAAAATAGGGAAGTTTGCCATTTACATACATGTTAGGATAAAAATCTAAAAACCCTTTTTTGGTTTTTAAAAAATTTAGAGCAACATCTTCTCCAGTAAACTTACCGCATTTGCAGTCTTTGGTGAGCGATAATTGATAAGTTTCTTTGCATCAACTCCATTTTTATCCAAGCAAAAGATATCAATGAGCAGTTTTGCCAAAGTAAACTAAAATTCAAAAAAAAAAAATTAAAAAATGCATTTCAAAAAATCAATTAATAACTTTTTATTCATCAAAATAAAACTAAACAGGAAGATGTGTAATACCACCAGCACCACACACTGCAGGGGTGCCCATCCCCCCAAGCTCAATGGCTTAAATTCCCGCCCCCCCCCCCAAATTTTCTCGCTTTCGAATCGGGTTAAATATAACAGTTTTTAGAGTTTAATTTCCAGTCAAATTCATGGGGGGGGGGGGGGGTAGAGCTAACAAATAGCATTCGAACTGAAATATTGTTGGATTGTTGACCTGCCTTCAAATTTTACAACGTGCATCTTAAATAAACAAGTTATGGGTACCTCTGAATTTTGCTACACCTTTTTTTTTTCAAACGTATGAACAATTACAGGAAGAGTGGATTCAACTTTCTGACTTTGGATGGAGTCATTACTAAATGTATATAATATGAATCTGTAAAATATGAATCTTATTTTATTTTCACTTAGTTATGGGGTGGTTCGGGGGTTTCTCCTTCGGAAAATTTTCGAAATTGTAGTTTTAAAACCAGTTTTAGACGATCTCTGGGGATGTTTGGGGGATAAAAGGTTTGGTGTGCCCTTCCCGGTAATTTTCAATACTGAAACTTTAAAAGCGCAATTGTAGATAGTTTAACATTGTGTGAAAGAGCGCTTTTCCTTTGTTTTCGACATTGTAGTTCTCAAAACGCAGTTTTAGACTATCTGGTGATGTTAGAAAAGAAGAGATCCTAGAGCTTGCCCCAGGAAAATTTTCAAAATTAAAGTCTTAAAAACGCTATCTGTGGTTGGGGGAAAAGCAGTTTTCTGAAATTGAAGCTCTAAAATCGCAATTGTATCCGACCTTTGTGACATTAAGAAAACGAGTTTTCGGAAGCTCTCCCGGAAATTTCTCGAAATTGAAGCCCAGAAAATCAAATTTAACACGATTTTTTAATAATGTTGACGAGAGTGGGGGGGGGAGGGAGAGGGGCGCTCCACTTAAAATTTCGAACTTGTAGCTTTACAAAACGCAGTTTTGATAGATCTGGATAATGTTAGTGGAAGGTGAATTTCGGTACCATTCCCCCGCGAATTGTTTGAAATTGATACTCCAAAAACGCAATTCTAGGCTTGTCTTTGATCATGTTAAGGAAAGAGGGGGGAATCAGGGTCTCTAGTATAAATTTTTCAAAATTGCAGTTCGACAAACGCAGTTTTAGATGACTCTTGATGATAAAGAGGGTGTTATTCTGGCACTACAGTGGGGGGGCGCTCTCCTGGAAGTTTTCCAAAATTGAAGTTGCATATCCAAAAAATATGGATCAGACACACCATGACAGATATGTTTCGGAAATCCTCAAAAATGGATTCAGCTATTCAGCACACATCGAAAATAAGAACTCGAGAATTTTAATGAATCAAATATCCTTCTATACATCCCAGTAAGCAAAATATCTTGCCTCAGTATTGCATAAAGGTTGACATGCAAGAAAAATCATCTTGCATTAATACTGCCTCAATGTTGTTATGTTACTCCCTTTATGCTGTCAGCAGGCTGCCACAATATTGACTGACAAGGTGTATGCAGCATAATATCAGGAAAATATCAAGGTAGGCTGCTTTTGTAACATTGCATACGTATTGATATGACAGGATAATATCAAGATGTTGTCATGACAGCATGAAATCAAGGTCTAGGCAAGATGATCTTGCTTTTGTAATCTTGCATACGTATTGATATGACAGGATAATATCAAGATGTTGTCATGACAGCATGAAATCAAGGTCTAGGCAAGATGATCTTGCTTTTGTAATATTGCATACGTATTGGTATGACAGGAAAATATCAGGATACATTGACATGACAGTATGAAATCAGCACGTTTGCAAGGTGTTTTATCCATTTATTTATTTGTATTATTTTCACTTCAAACTCGAGAATTAAATTTCATTCTTTAATTATTTCTGTTATTCTTCAAGATAGTTTTCTAGTCTGAGAATATTTTCTTAAAGCTGACATCTAATCGGAAATTCATATAAAGATATTAATAGTACTCGCAATTTAATTAAAAAAAATGAAAGTTTCTTCGTTTTGCGTAATACTTGACTTATTTTTTAAATTCTTGCTTCTAATTGTATTATAAAGACATAAAATGCCTATTTAGAAATAATTGCGGAAGTTTTTATAGCACATTTAAGAGTAAAGGTAGCAAAATAATAAATAAATACAATAAAGTACATTTTCAAATGGATGTCAGCATTGAAAATATCCCATGGACAAAACATATGAATTTATCTCAAAGAATAACATAAATAACCATTGAATAAAATTAATCTTACTTGTGAGATTGAAGTGATAATACGAAATTCTGGACTTCATGTCCTTTGTTATTTTCGGCCATTTCTAACATTGATCGCACATCGTCTGCGATATGACTTGTTTAGTACTATATTAATAAACAAATGCAAATATCAGTTATTCATAAGTTATTCCTAAAACAATACTATTCGACACTAATAACTAAGCAACCAACTTAACGAAGCCTAGAAAATGCAAAGCCACGTGCAACTCCTCTGAACCGACTGAATCAATGTGCTAGCAATGCGAGGGACGCTGGGTAGAAAGAACTATGCGCATGCGCAAGTATCAACGAAGGTCCACCTGCTCTATTGTGTACTAATTACCTTGACGGCGACAGCATGAAATCAATATCATCTTGACGGCATCAACATGTATGCAATGTTGTTATTTTAAGGTAATATCAATATTGATATTTTAAGATGAATGCAATGTTGCATACGTGTTGTTATAGTAATATTGCTTTTTAATCTTTATGCAAGCTTTATGCAGTATGAAACACGTCAATATTGACGCCGTCAGTATAATATCAAGATCTGTCAAGGTTGATGCAAGAAATTTTGCTAGTAGGGATATTAGATATAGAGGAAAGTAAATATGATTTACGAAACATAATTAAAATACCTTAAGAACAGACTGTCCTACCTCCATCAGCGAAAATCAACATCACTGAAAGTTTTAATAAAAATCATCTAATGATAAATTGAAACAATCAGTTTAAAAATGGTAGAGACGATGGAAGTAAAGTGAAATGAAAAATTCTTCACAAGCTTGAGCTCGTTGATGAAGAAAATATATAAATTGTCAATTGGAGGGATAAAAAATATCGCAAACTTCAAAACTAGTTCTTAACGATGGTCAAGGCGCAAATGAATTAATGGAAGATTAGAGCATACTGGTCAGAATTATTACAAACAATAAAACACTTTTGACCTCTCTCCCTCTCATCATTTTTACACATGCATTCATCATGCAGAATTGTGCTACTTCCAGAAAATTTATAAAAATTTGAAAAGAAATCAAATCGTCTGATCCAGCTTTGAAACGGACACAACCTCCATGCCGTCTGTGATGTTCCCTTCAATGAAAAAGAGACACGGTCATCAAATTTTGGAAAGAGTACCAGGGCCGTCACTAGGTCAAAAAAAACTGGGGAGGGGAGGGGGGTACGCTTTTGGCGGCCTATTAATTGTTTCAAACGCATGTTCCAATATGCAGAGAGAGAGAAGATTTGGCTTCTGGGGTTTAGCAGGTATAGTCATATTACTAGATCTTAGTACTAGCAATATAAACTTAATCGTAAAGATAATATTCAGTCAGAATTCAGAAGTGTCGGAGGGCTATATTCTTGCATTATTTCGAAATTGAAGACATAAAAACGCGGTTTTAGACTATATTTTAAGTTTGGGAGAAAGGGGTGGAGGAAGTCCAGGATAGCCTTTCCCGATATTTTTTCAAAATTTAAGTTCTTAACACAATCATACGTTATATTTAATTATGTTCAGAAGAGGGGGTCTGGGGCTCACCCCCCGGAATTTTCAAGATTGTTATTTGAAAAACACAGATGACCTATGGTGATGTTAAGGAAGAGACTCGGGATCATCGTTCTATAATTTTTCAAAATGCAAACTTCAAGCACGCATTCCCAATTGTGAATTATTTGTGATTGTGACACGGAAAGGGGGATCTGGGGGCTCTCCCCCGGGAAAAATCTGAAACTTGTAGTTTGAAAAATGCAGTTTTAGATGATCTATGGTGATATTAAGGGGAAGAGAGATGCGCCCCCCACCCGAAACTTTTTCAAATTTTGAAGCCTTAAAAACCCGATTGTAGACTTTTTTTCTTTTGTTAAAATTTAGTTCACCGCCAGTTTTTTGAAATTACAGCTCTGAAAACATAATTTAAGCCAACCTTCGATGAAAGGGGAAAGAGGGAGCTTTAAAGGAGCTCGAGACCAGAAATGTTTTATAATTGAAGCTCTAAAAGCGATATTTAAGACATTTTTCGATGATGTTGGTGAGAGAGAGAGAAAAGAGGGGGGGGGGGGCAGTCTGTCGAAAAAATTTCGATCTGTTGAAACCGCAGTTGTAGAAGATTTTCGGTAATGTTGATGGGTGGAGAGATTCAGAGTCTACCCCTGGCAAATTTTCAAAATTAAATTCAATTAACGCAAACGTAGACGATTTTAAATGCTGTTAGAGGAATTTTCTGAATTGAAGCCTTAACAATGAAATTTTTGAGGATCTTCGGTAATATTTGGAGAACGACAGTTCACCAAATCCAGGACACCTCAGGGAGTTTTTTAAAAATTCAAGTCCGAAAGACGAAAATTATTCGACCTTGAATGATGATGAATGATTAATTGAGAGGACATTTCTCGGAGGTTACGTTGGGAGCACTCTCACAGCTTTTCGAAATTGCAGTCCTAAATACTTAGGTATAGGCCATCTTTAATGATGTTAGGGTAAGGGATGGGGTTTGAGAACGTTTTCGCGGGATTTTTTTTCAAAACCTAAGTTTTAAAAACTCATTTCCAGGCCAGCTTTGGGGACCTAAAAAGAAGGGTTTGGAGTTCTCTACTCTTCCTTTCAGTTTGGCTACGTTCCTCCTATCTTCATTGTAAATTTCAATGATTGATAAACATATTATGGTAATATTTTTTTCCAATTTTTCTCTGCCAAACACGATTATTTGCTTTTATTTTCCATAATAAAGTTTTCTTCAATTTTCCGCACAATATTTTTGTTTTCTTGCAATACAAGCATTCGCGGCCTTATAGAAAAAGAACTTAACATTTTGAACGGATGTGGCAATTTTCTGCGATACCTTAGGTCTCTATTCCACTTCATTTTATTTTAAATATGCCACCTGCATCTCTTGATCCAACTTTGATTTACTTACAATTTTTACATTCAAACATTTAGAACTTTTGGTGCGAGTATTCATTATAATACTTTGAACCTCTCTTTGCATTTAACCTTTTTTCCCCCTCTATCTCTCTATTCCAAATTTATTTCGGCGAACAATACAGTTTTCTCCACTTAGCAATGATTTTCAGGAAAACATTTTTCATCAGAGAAAAAAGTATATACATACGGGAATATTTCGGCGACTCCTATCCTATGGGCTGTTCTATTTATTTATGTAATTTTATTTTTATTTTATTATTTTTTTAACTGCAGAACCATGAAGTATGGTTTTGTATAACCAGGGCCGCCGAGAGACAAGATGCGCAACATGTTAGTTTGGTCGCCTGTCCTCCCTCCCATTATTCAAATTTTACTCTATGCACAATGTTTTTAATTCGAGCCGAACCCATAGTTTCCGACTTGGCAGACATACGCACTCTGTGGTCTAGTGAAGAGTGTACTGTAAAGAATACTTTGTTTTTTTGCGTTAATAAAAATGTTTGAAGTGTACATTTCCGCAGCCGTTACTTACTCTTGATAAAAGAGAATCATGGATGTTCCTAAATTCTACTTTAAGATTACATTTTCTATTCAAATTTGACAGAGCAAAAAAACCTTTTTTTCACTATTATTTCACTTGTTCATTTATAATTACTACTTTAATTTTTTAAAACAATGAAGAGTTTTCCTTTTTCTTTGTTAATTGCATCGCTAAAATGAAATTGTCGGCCACACTTCTGAAAAATGGGGAGGGAGAAGGATTGCTACGGCGACGGCCCAGAAAAGTACACGGAAAAAATATTAATTATGCTTCTATTTCTTGTTGAATGAGTTTAAATATTTTTTTCTTTTCAAACTTCAAAAATTTCATGTTCTAAATTTAAAAAAAACCTTCTGGAAAAAAAATCCCCCCCCCCAAAAATTTTGATGGCGCAACTTGCGCCATAATCCCCCCCCCCTGTGGGCACCCCTGGTACACTGGTCTGCAACAGCTATTCATTCTAACATTAAAACTGCACAAAAAACAATAAGAATTACAAATTCCTGTTCGAGGTAACAAAAAATCTCTTTTCTATTCCAAAAATTGAACTTAAGGTGGGGGGGGGGACGACGACCAAAGCAATTATTGCTGAAAAAAAACCAAAATCAATGAATGAATCGGTACAATATAAACCTAGTACCACTGAATAAGTCAGGGAAAAGCTAAAAAATGAAAATGATTGCTATAGCATCTTACTTAAACAATCATAATTTATTTTTTTTATCAGATGAAATCAGTTTGTTTTACGTCTGTTGCGGTGGAATCTTGTGATTGATTTTTAGCCAAATTCTCATTGAGCTAGCAAGAGATATGAAATTCTGAACACAGCTCAGAACTGAACGTTGTTGTTGCAAGCAAACAAATTAAAAATGTTCCCAACGGTTTGAAATCTAGTTTTAAGACATAAAATTTTAGAAAAAGCTCTCATCTATATGAAGGAAATACTCTATCGCTTTGTGTTTGATATTATTGAAACACCCATAAAAAAACTACTCCAGATGATGTTCGTTCAAACTATGCGAAACAGTTAGAAAGCTTGGAGTAATTATTTTTAAAATATTGCCATGCAATTTTTTGCTTTATTACTTTTATACAAATACAAATGTGATGACCAGAAACAGGCTCTGGTCCCAGCTAGGCTGGTCTTAGTCAGTTCCTTAGTCCCCAATAAAGGATCAATGGCTCTCTTAAAGCGATCTATTCTCTTACTCAGACCTGGATCTACATTCCCGCAGACCCTTCAGTGTGGGGGGGGGGAGGCACGTACTTAAGGGGCCAAACATTCCAAGAGGTTAAACCGAAAAATAAAAAAACTAGCACTGAGACTTACTTATGTTGCAAGTAAACACTACTGGCCTCTGATATTTTTGCAAGGGGCCCAAAATTTATAGACTCGGGCCTACTCTTACTCAAATCTCTTTGGGTAATCTGTTCCCAGTGCCCAAGACCCTTCTAAAGTACTAATTTTTCCTACAGGGTTCATAATCAATTTGGATAAAATAATTCCATGACTTTTCCAAGAGTTTTTCATGATTTCATAAAAATTTTCATTACCTTGTTATACAAAGAGAATAGTACTATTTAATGTCAAACTTGCCAATTTTTTCTATGTATTGCCTGACTAAAGACTTCATTTTCTAAACCCTTCAACAAATTAAAATAAACTCTTACAAATTTAATGTTTTTTTTACGAATAGTTAAAATAAACTCGGATGCAACTGAATTACAATTTTTGAGCGGGTGTGGTAAAATCAAAAACATGCAACGCCACTACTACGCAATATGATAAACAAGAAGTGTTGAAAATAATGGTGAATTCCAAATTAGTGATGTCCCAGCAGTAAAATTTCATTACAAAAAAAGGTGGACGGCTGTTACAGAAACGGATGCAATAGGATTCCTAAACTCAGATTTGTTTTTGGGATCGTTAAATTTTTAAGCATTAATAGCTTTTACTAGTGTGGCACACACAACAAAGTAGCAATACTATTAAATATCTCGAGATTTCTAATCCTTTTTTTAGCTACTGTTACTTGATTACTGTCCAAGACATTTTCCCATAACTCTAAATTAATTTCCATGACTTTTGATGAAAATATCAATTTTCCATGACTTTTCCAGGTCTGAAATTTGTTAATCTTTTTTCCATGACTTTCCAGGATATTAAAATATTTTTTAATGAAAAATTTAAACAATGGAATCACATGCCCTTTAACTCTTGGATATGCGAATTAAAACATTAAATTCTGGCATCATAATCTAAATCTGAAAGTCCCCTTTCTAGCCTAGTAGCCATTCTTTCGAACCCTTTCATTACAAAGTTTAATTAATATGTAGCTTTTTAACAACAAATTACCTTTGTGCATGTAAAAAACATATTTTATTGTGGCTTCTCATTATAAAGAAAAAATTAAACGACTTTATGATTTTTTTTTTCTATTACCTCTGTATATAATACAATAAACTGATAAAAGTATACAAAAAGTATTACAACTGCATCAAAATTACATTTACAAGTTTATTAACTTACTAGTGGTACCCGCACGGCTTTGCCCGTAGTAGATAATTAAAAGGTCTTTTCGTTTGCCTGCATATTTACAAGAAATGTATGGTGAATTTCTCGCCAATCGACTTGCCCATGTTACGGTTCCATGATATGATAACTTGGTAATTTACTCGTCCATCTTATGATACTTTTGCTCGGTAAAATGTTCTTAAAACTGAAACAGGAAAAGAACAAAATCGAATTTTCGAAAAAACCCATCGAGGTGCACATCCATGCTATAATCTAGTTCTGTGCCAATTTCATGAAAATTGGCCGAACGTTCTAGGTGCTATGCGCGTCACAGAGATCCAGACATCCTCCAGACAGAGAGACTTTCAGTTTTATTATTAGTAAAGATAATCTTAACATCTTGAAGATAGACAGGCTTGGATCTATGTACCCGCAGACCCTGCAGTGCTGGGGCGGGGGGGGGGGCAGTTTTCAAGAGGCCCATGGCTCTCAGTGGCCTAGAGATCCAGTAGGCAGTAAAGGGGCCCTGCTACTTTTTTGCATGAAGGCCCAATATTTATAGATTTGTACCTAAAGATAGAAAGAGGAATTTCTCTTTTTCTTAAGAATGTTTCAAGCTGTTCGAGGTCTGTTTTCAGTATTTACACATCACTCTCTTGCAAACAAATCTGTACAATTCAATACATGCTACATGCTATGTATGTATACAGTTCACAAAAAATAAAATTCAAAATTTCTCTCATAAACCAGCAATTTTATGGCACATCCAAATTTTATTGATAAACCAAACACCAAGTTTCAATTAGTTCTGATTATCAAAACTCTTTTGCTGGGACAAATCTAACGTGGCAGCATTGTGAAGGCTATGCAAGTCCCAATCACAGCATTACGACGCTTTCAGCATGGGCTCCCATAGGGGGGAGGGGTGCAAGTGGGGACTCAAGTCCCCCTCCCCTTAAAAATTAAAACTTCCTTGCTTTTAGTACTGTTTCTTTGAAAAAAATGTATAAACATTATTTTTCTCCAGCCATTAATGAGAATAACTTATTAAAAATCAAATTGTAATAACTCTAATCTGTACTGAAATCGATTTCCATGGGGAAAATATCCAGCTAAACCAGGAAGAAATATCTGAGCTCCTCTTTAAATTTTGCATATGGGCGCCCATGACCAAGAGCGCACATATGCAAAATTGCAAAGCAGGGAAGGGAGGGGTCAGATATTTTCCCCATGGTTTAGCAGGATATTTTCCCCATGGAAACTGATTTTAGTGCAGATTAGAGTTATTAAAATTTGACGTTTTTAATAACTTACTCATTAACAGCTGGAAAAGAAATGTTTTTACATTTTTGCAAAGAAAAAAGAATGAAAAGCAAAGAAGTTCTATTTTCTAAAGGGGGCTTGAGCCCCCCCCCCCCTTGCCCCCATATGGGCGCCCTTGCTTATGACTGTCAGGTTAGGTTTGCTCGAATGATAGAGTGCATTCGATGTTAATCCCCCAAGAAAAAAATCATTTAACATTTTAAAAATATACTGTGTGTACATTTTCTCTTCAAATTCTGCCTATCATAACCTTCGAGCAGGAATTAGTAAATGGGGGGAGCAAGTCCAATTATTGGCTTAGCAAAAGCTGAAGCAAAGATCCCAAGTCATGTGACTCAACAACAGCGAATGGTTGACACATTTTGAGTGAAACTAGCAAAAGAAACCTGATTTCGTCCAATGCTTTGCTTTAAAACCTATCATGTGACTAGGGGTCTTTGCTTCACAAATGAGTCTTGACTCCCTCTATTTTATCTCTTCTCAATGATCATAACAGAGGGTGCCTATTCAAAGCAAGACAGTTTTTTTACAAAAGAGAATAAAGTATCATGAAATAATAAGACAGGTTGCAAAAAAAGTCAGAGAAGAACCAACCTCTTTAATTCCATATGCTGCTCGTTGTCTTTCACACTGAGGAAGCAAAAGGCGTAATGCAGGAAAAAATGAATCTGTCTGAAAGGAAAATAGGATATAAGGCATGAGTGATACAAAAAATAAATAAAATTAAAATCTGCTAATCAATTGTAAAAAATACTGGCATTGCACTTACTGTGGTAGGATTACTTGAATGAAGTTTGTTATGGAAATTTCTCCAGTAATCTATGAAATCTTTCAAAGGCTGAAGTTTTTTCTCATTTCCTTTTTTCTCGGAAATTTTCTGACACAATTTGCACAAATGAAGGAAAGGCACATGTTCTGCAACAGTTGACATGTTTATAGAAGCTGAAAGAAGATTGTTGAAAAATGTTCATTAGCAAAAGGTGAAAAAAAATCTAGATTTTCTTGGGAAAAAAAACAGATTATTGAAAATTTAAACAAAATTTTTAAATTTGAATCAGTTTATTTTAATTTTTTAAAAAGACTGGAAAAACTTCAGCTATTATTTAATTTATGTAATAAATATTCTTCAACTTGAAATTTATGTCTTTAAAAATAACAGAATCAGTATATTTCAAGTACAGTATGGGACTTCAAATCCGGAATGCTCGGGACCGCAGCTATTCCCGATTTTGGAATTATCTAGATTTTGGATTCTGACTCAAACGGTAGTGAAAAGCGTCCTGTCGTGCGGTATTTGCCGCGTTTTCCTTAGTTTTTTCAATGTTTGTGCTAAATTTCTTTTTACTTTTTGATCAATCTGAAATGAAAGTATACTTCATTATACTAAAACAAAAATCGGAGACAATTTGCAGTGACGTGTTGGCAATGCATTTTATATGGTAAAAACCCCCAAAATACACACAAAATGCATATTTAAATAATGTTTTTAAAATCCAAGGGTCATGTTTTTAAAATCCCGCCCCCCCCCCCCTGCCCAAATGATGGGCCTGTCTCATTCTCTGTCTCCCCTCATTGATTCTGTGAATAATTGTGGCTGATTTACAGTGAATAAAAAAGTTTTTTTTCTAAAAGTTATAAATTCCAATCTTTATGTTGGAAACTTTGACACATACTTAAGGAATGGTTTAAAGCAGTTTGAGGGGTGTTTACAAGTATCTGAAATAATTGTTTATATTTATCAAAAGTGGTGTACATACCCTTTTTTTTACAAAGCGAAATTTCAATTTACGCGAAGGGTCTTGGAATGCATACCTAGCCTAAGACAAGACTCTATGGTGTCCAGTATCTCCTCCCCCTCCTTCCTTGACAAAACTATAACCATACCCAAAAGACATTGGTCTTTTGGGTATGGTTATAGTTTTGTTATGACTTGCCACTCAGCCTTTGGTTTTAGCTATGGCCATCAAACACGTTGGAACACCCGTTTTACACCATATTAAATTTTGTGTTTTTTTTCCCAACCAACCAAATTAAAACTGATCAATGTAAAGAAAGTTTAATAATCTTTAGTACTTATTTAAGACGACGGGGCCTCAGTAGCACAGTGGGTCATCCTGATGATAGCGAGGTGGTGGGTTCGATTCCTGCAATTTGCACTGGTTGTAACTTCCTTAATGCTGTTAATTCTCTCCCACACTATGTGCCTGTATTGTAGTATGTGTCATATTGAACATGAGTTCATAAACAGGTCCTGTGTGACCAAGTACATGAACTAGAAATATATGTTTTCAATAAAAAACAAATTAAAGACAAAGAGTGAAAATATCTGGTCATGCCGGAAATTTATTCCTCAATTTTGGTGAAATAAAATGGTTTTACGGAAGAGACTTACTACGGAAGAGACTCAAAAAGTCACTTGAATAAATTGTTATTTGTAATGATTTTTTTAGTAACAAGTAAGGTTTGTATTTCAAAGAAATTTAAATGTATGCAAGACTCCGTACTTATAGCAAAACATGTTACTCTCAAAGCAGAATACTACTAAATTTGCAACGTATGTCGCAGAACAGATGAATGAGCAGTAGAACAATTCAGTTCAAATGTGAGAGGAAAATTTGGACAAACTTTGCGCAGAAATTCTGCAAATTTCTTTAAATTAGTAGAAAATCTAAAATTCTCACAAATTACAATAATTTGGCAGAAAGTTTTTGAAAAATGTTGAATTCAATAAGTCATTTGCAGGAACTATAGAGTTACTTTGAACTTAAAAGAAATCTGCAGAATTTGTGCAAAATTATATCTTGAGTTGGAAGGTATTTCTGGAAAATCTGCAGTTTCTGCAGAAATTTCATATTCTAAATTTGAAAAGATTCTGATTTTTCTATCATTTTTGGTTTCCCCTTTCCTTATTTCTTCCAATCGATCTTCATCCATAAATGTATGTTTGGAAACATGCCAACATTGAAACACCTCCATTGCTGAAAATTGCATGTCATGTTTGAGATTTCAATCCTTTTGTATTCTGAAAATATTTCAATTATTTAGAAAGTTTTTAAGTGTTTTATTAGATGCTACCCTAACTTGAATCATTTAACTTATTATTTTAGTATAATTTGTTTATTTATTAATACCATTTGCTCCTTCATGCCATATAAAATTAACCAAAAAAAATGTGGTTTGACACCTAGGTTCGGATTTTTATAAAATTTTGTATCTTTCCTCTTTCTATGCATTTTAGAAAAAGCATAAAATAGTTTTGGCGATTCTCAATCAGTTTAGGTTCTACAGAAATGCAAAGCAACAGTGAAGTTTTAGAAACTGAAAAAAAGAAGAAAAAAACTCCTCTATGAAATGATTTTGATTTAGAGCTCCCGATTTGTAGAAAGGTCACGCTGATTGGTTGTGTATGCAATGCTTGAAGTACTTGCAGAACAATTTTGGTCAAATGATTTTAAGTTGCAGAACATCGTCAAGTATTCTGCTTTGGGGCGATGTTACCATGAGTTATTTTATCAAACCATATATCAGGAAAGACAAATACAAATACAAAAGTGACGACCAGCAACAGGCTCTGGGCCCAGCTAGACTGGTCCTAGTCAATTTACAATCCCCAGTGAAGATCGATGGCCCTCTTAAAACTATCTACTCCCTTGCTCATTACCACCTCTTCCAGTAAACTGTTCCAAGGTTAAACTACCCTGCTAAAATAATAATTTTTCCTAACATCCATGTTAGCCTGAGATTTAAATAGCTTAAAACAATGACCCCTTGTCCTGTTTCAGTGCTAAACTTCAGCCCTGTAACATCTTTCATTTTAATAAATTTAAACAACTGAATCATGACCCCTCAGTGTCTTCTTTGCTCAAGACTGTACATTTCTAGCCTTCTAAGCCTGGAATCATAGTCTAAGTGAGAAAGTCCATTTATTAGCCTTGTAGCTCGCCTTTGAACCCTTTCCAATACATTAATGTCTTTCTTAAGATAAGGAGACCAAAACTGAACAGCATACTCCAAATGAGGTCTTACCAAACTTCTATATAAGGGCAGAAGAACGTCTTTAGATTTGTTTGAAATAGATCTATTGATAAACCCAAGCATCTTATTGGCCTTGTTACTAGCAATGCTGCACTGTTGGCTAAACTTTAAATCCTGACTTATTAAGACCCCCAGATCAGTAACTTTGTCTGCCTGACTAATGACTGAACCTTGCAAATAATAACTTGTACACTTATTTCCATGCCCTAAATGTAGCACTTGACATTTCCCAACATTAACAACCATACCCCATTTATCAGCCCACTCCGTAATATGATCTAGATCCTCTTGCAGCTGTTTTGCTTGTTCTTCATTTTCTACAGTCCCCATAACTTTGACATCATCAGCAAAACAATTCATGTTCCCAGAAATATTTTTGTGAATATCATTCATAAAAACAATGAACAAAACAGGCCCTAACACTGATCCTTGAGGAACCCCACTTAAAACCTCACTCCAATTAGAATAATTTCCCCTTACAACTACCCTTTGTTTCCTTCCGGTCAGCCAGTTTTTTACCCAAATGAAAGTTTTCCCTCCTATTCCTATATCAGCTAATTTGCTAAGTAGAGCAGCATGCGGTACCTTATCGAAAGCTTTTTGAAAATCAATGTAAACAACATCTACAGGCTTCTTATTGTCCAAAGCCATGGTAACTTTGTCATAGAAATGTAATAAATTAGTTGCACAAGATTTACCTTTCCTGAAACCGTACTGAAAACTAGTCAATAGATTATTAGTCTCTAGAAAATTAACTATCTTAATTTTTATCAATGTTTCAAAAATTTTGCAAACCACCGAAGTTAGACTCACAGGTCTATAATTTCCCGCACTCCCTTTAGACCCTTTCTTGAAGAGCGGTGTAATGTTAGCCAGCTTCCAGTCCTCTGGCACTGTCCCCGAGTTATAAGAAGCATTGAAAATATTTACGATTACATCTGTTAATTCCTCCGCACATTCAACTAAAATTTTTGGATAAATATTATCAGGTCCCGGAGCCTTAGTCTCTTTAATTTTTTTCAAATGAAGTAAAATGTCATCCCTGGAAAATACAAAGTCCTCAAGCTGTATTATAGCTTGTGTCTTGTTGGTGTCAACTGTTGAGATACAGTTATCGTTAAAAACACTCGAAAAAAAGTTACCTATTAAGAACATTAGCAATATCACTATCGTCCTGAATTAAAATTCCGTGCTCATCAACCAGTGGCCCAATATGACTATTTCGAACTTTCCCCGAATTAGCATGTGCAAAAAATCTCTTGGGATTCCTGTTTATGTTATCTGCCAGTCTTTGCTCCAACTCTCTTTTCTGAATCCGTACCAAATACTTAAATTTATGCCTTGCCTTACAATATTGGAGCCTATCTGCACTGTGACCAGTTTCTCTAAACCTGTGAAAAGCAGCTTGCTTGTAATTTAGAGTGTCTTTAGTTTCCCTGGAGAACCACATAGACCAAATTTTAGTGTTGACACCCTTTCTCCTAAAAGAAACATGATCCTCAACCGTTTTCGCTAGCTTTTCCTTAAACTCTGCCCACTGAAGATTCACATCGCTATTGACCAATCCAGAAGAAAAAACTGCTTTCAAACTCTGCCTAAGTGCCACAAAATCAGTATTTCTGAAATTGGGAACAAACCTAAAATTCTCTACTTTGTGCGTGTCAAATTTAATCTCAAACCTAATACTGTTGTGGTCACTGCCTCCAATGTGTTCCCCTACACATAACCCCTGAACAGAACCTTCCATATCACATAAAACTAGATCCAAAATCACGTCCTGTCGAGTACCCTGAGTTACAATTTGATCTAAAAAACAGTCACCAATTACTTTCAAAAATTCCTCTTCTCTTCTATTACTATGGTAAAAATTATTCCAATCAATTCCTGAAAATTGAAATCTCCCATTATAATGACTGACCCCTTTCTTGATATGTCACTAATAATACTAAACATCTGTTCATCTTGACCCTGGCTTAAGTTGGGTGGCGTATAAATGTTCCCTAAACGTAGTTTATTGCCCTTATTGCTCATCAACTCCAGCCAAATCATATCAATCTCATTAGGTTTATCATTAATTACCAATTCATTGCAAGTTAAAGTGTCTCTGACATAAAATAAAACCCCACCACCTCTTTTACCTACTCTATCTTGTCTAAACAAATTATACCCAGCAATAGATAATAAATCATCATCACTTTCGGTAGCCCATGTCTCGGTCACTCCAATAATATCCAACCTCTCGTCTATTGTTATGCTTTTCAATTCTTCCATCTTGTTTCTAATACTACGAGCGTTTGTATAAGAAACCTTAAGTAAGCCCATCGTACCTTTATTTAATGCTGTGCGATTATTTGAATCCCAACTGTTAAAATCTTTTCTCTTACTAGCCACCCTATTTGTTGACATTAGTTATCCATTTATGCAGAATTACAGATAAACAAAATCCAAATTTAGCATTTAAAATTTTTTTATTGCTTTTGGAATGCTTTATTTGAGAGGTTTTAAAAAATGGGGGGCGCAAGAATTGGCCAGTGCTGTTGCAAAGTTTCCAGGTTTTGTCGCAATTCCCTCCAGGCTTGAAAGGCTTATTAAAGAAAAATTTTCCCAATACAGCAACAGTGTTAACTATAGTGGAAAAAGAAACTGTAAAAGTTTTGTTTCTTTAATGTTCGACAGAAGCATAAGAACAGAAGTCATTAGCTCAAGAAGAAAAAACCACGATGAGATTATAAGTTCAGAGCACCGCATTGTTTTACTGCAATGTGCAGGCTGCTGAAATGAGACTGAGGTGGCTATGGCTGACTTGGCTAGGAAGCTTCTCATAATCAGCTTCTACATCTCACACCCAGTCTTCATCCTTTCTCCTTCAAGTATACGTATTTCAGTTATGTTGCATCCGTTTAAAAAAAATGTTTTCTTATAACGGTGCTCCAGAGAGGAAGAACTTACTCGTGAAATTAAGCCAGGTTCTAAATTTGAGTGGGATGTGGGATGGTGCCCTCCCCCCATACCTATTCATAGAAATTCTTTTTTGAAAATAATATTAGTAATTTATTATGAAACATTAGAATCTAATCGTAAGTAAAATATTCCTGCAGAAGTAGGGGGGATCCAGGGATTTCTTCCCTAGAAAAGCCTTGAAATTGTAGTCGAAAAAACACAGTTTTAGATGATCATTGAAAATGGAAGAAGAGGTCCCGGCTCCCTCCCCCAGCAAATTTTGCAATTGAATTTCTAAAAGCGCACTTGTAGCTTACCTTTGACTGTTTTTGAAAGAAGGGGCTACGGAGCGCTCTCCCTCAGAAATATTCTAAATTATCTTTCGAAAAATGCTGTTTTAGACAATTTGAAATGATGTCAGAGGGAGGAGAGATTCAATGCTCTCTCTGGAAATTTTTCGAAATTGAAGCTCCAAAAATATTATTTTGGCCGACCTTTGTTAGGGATGGAGTTTTCAGGGACTGTCTCTCGGAACATGTACGATATTAAAGACAAAATTTAAGACGATCTTGAATAGTTTTTGGCGAGAGTGGCGGAGATGCTCCCCTGAAATTTTTTTTTAAGTTGTCACTTTAAAAACGCAGGTTTAGTCGATCTTTTGTAATATTTCGGGGAAGAGCTTGCTTCTCTTTGTAATGTATATTGTATCTTATTTGAATAATGTTTCAAAATATTTCTTTTTTCATTGAGAGGTACAGTCAGGGGCCTACATGGGGGGGGGGGCAGAAGGGACATACATCTGTTATCCCGGGAAGTAATCAACTTTGAACTCATAATATTTTTTTTAATTACCACCTCTCTTCCTGTTGCACCCTTGGCGAGAGCCACTCCTGTATCACTAAAGGGTACCACATCAATCTAAACTGTTAAAGTATTTTTACTGAAACTGCAAATGCTTGTATTTCAAACAAATAAAAATATCAGGTTGGGAATTGAAAGTTCCATTAATTAAATCCAAAGCACTCAAATGTTTTGGAAAAGAAAAACTCCAGGAGGGGACTCCACAATATTTTTATCAAAAAATGAAAAAAGAAGACAGGGACATAGCAAAGAAAGGGAAGGGAGGGAATTGTAGGAATTATGTGGGAGAGTTCCCAAGATCCGACCTTTTCTCTGTCTCCATCGGAAATGGCTTACAAATACATACTTAGGAAACATCAATTTCCGAAAGCTCCAAGGATAGCACTTTCACTCAAATCTCAAAGAAACGTCCAACCTAAATCCGCAAGAAATGCACCCTATTCATTGTTCATGATTGTCTAAAACTTAGTTTTTAGGACACCAGTTTGAAAAAATTTCCGGAGATCTCTGAACCACCTCTCAACCTTAATATCATCAAAAAAGTCTTTGGAGCTTCAATTTCAAAAAATTCTCCAGGGGAGCACACCCAAACTCCGTGATAACATCATTAAAGATAATTCATTTCTGGAATTTAAATTTCGGAAAATCCTGAGAGAGGGTCCGCGAACATTTCGGCCCACTAACATTACCAAAGACTTTCCGGGGGAAAGCCCCCGAATTTCTACTCCCCATATCATCTCAGATCATTTGAAATTGAATCGTCAGATCTACATTTCGAGCAATTTTTTGGGGAGAGCCACTTAACACCCCACTTCTCTACACAATCGGAGATAACAACTGCGTTTTTAAAAGTTTTAAAAAATGGACGGGAGAACCGTCCCGGAAACTTTTCTCCCCGAACATTTCCAAAGATCGTCTAAATGCATTTTTATAACTTCAATTTCGAAAATTTCTCAGGGGAGAATCTCCCAAACCCCTTATATTTAATGAATCTTATGCTTACGATTAGGTTCATATTTCTAATATTTGGATCTAATTTTGACACTCTGACTCCATTTTAAACTAGAAACTAAATCTTCACTATATTTGAGATGCTTTTGGAAAAAATTCAGATACCACCAATTCCTACACTTGCCGAATTTTTTGACCTCACCTCGGCCCTACACCCCTTTTCCAGGTAATATCTAAACCTGCAGGCTCCCTAGTATAGTGTTACCCCCCTTATCTTTGTGCACAAACCTGATGTTCGATGAATGAACCTTTCATAATGCAGCAAATATCAAGTTCCAAGACTAATTCTTCTTTCACTCGCTGTAACATGTCACACAATCAATGGTTGTTCATTTTTGAACCCCTACCCCATCCCCAGTAGTGGGTTTTAGGGGAGCAGGGCAGGGGCGGATCTAGAGGGGGGCCATGGGGGCCATGGCCCCTCCCAAAGCCTTGTGATTGTAGAAATTTTTTTAAGGAAAAAAAGAAAAAAAAAGAGAAGATAACAAAATTTGACATATGTATTTTACTGAAAAAGAAGTATAGGCCTTAATTGGGAGATAAATTATATTCCTATCCTCAAAACAAAACTTTTATTTCCAAAATTTTTCTGCATCTTTTACATCATTTCTTGATTCCAACTACAGACACTTGGACGATCTCTAAATGTTGCGGTTCTCAGAGTATACCTATTGTTCACAAGACCAAAGAGAGCCTAAATATTCGTTTTTATGGCTTTAATTTCGAAACTAGGAGGAGAACCCCTTTTCCCATGCCCTTTCACAAATGCCTTGATATGTAGCAAAAAATTGCATTTTAAGTCTTTTATTTGGAAAAAATGTCAACGGAAACTAGCTTATCACTTAACTTGCTTAAAAGCAACTCAAATGATTTTTTTTGGGGGGGACTTCAATTACAAACGAGTTTTTATAGGACTCCCTCCCTTTCTAGTTTATATCATGATGATAGCTTTAAAAGGAGGTTTTTTGGAGGAGCTCACGAATCTTCCATTTCTCTTTCTAAAATATGTATAAATATAGTTAAAATTCCAAATTTTTGGAACCTCAAAGGCAAAATATTTCCAGGAAGGAAGGATTCTAAGCACCTTCACACTTTCTTTAACCTAAAGGTGCATTTTTAGGCTGGACAGCTGAAGAGCTAGAAGAGCGCCCCTCCACTTCTAATTTCTCAATGTATAATGACAGAATATTTTGGTTTCTTAGCTTTATTTTCAAAAAGTATTCGCCAGCGCCCGAAACCTGACCTTTCTCCGTACATCACCAAAAATAGACAAAATGCGTTTTTAGTTTCCTAATTTTCAAAAATTGCTCGGAAATTTAAATTTTGAAACATTTTTGAGGGAGATTCCTAAATCCACCCCCTCACCTAAGGTCTCGATACCCCGATAGTTGAGTTTTTAAAACTTCATTTTGATAAAATTTCTGGGGAATTATCAGGGCCCAATTTCCCAATAGGCAGAGTAGACAGCTGCCTAGGTCAGCAAACTTTTCAGGGGCGGCAAATTTGCTACTTTAAACACATTTTTTGAATTAAATTGTTATTCTTGAAAGTAAAATATTAGCATTCTTTCATTTTCCACAGAAACAATTTCTTCTTATAATTTAATAATGATTACTTTCACACATTTTATGAAAGTCAAATGTTTTTCAATCATGGTATTTGCCGAATCGTCAGCAAAATTTGCCGAATAAAATTTTTTTTGAGAGACCACTGTGATTATTTCACCAGGGCGCCTCTGTGAAACGCCATCATTTCTTCATAAGTTCGACAGTTTGAATCTAGGGAACACTTTTTTACGTTTTTTTCTTTTTTTTGAGTCAAGAATATTTTGCTTCTTTTAGAGGGGGGAGGGGGCGGCAGATTTCAAATTTGCCTCGAGATGGCATAGAGCTAAATTCGGATCTGAGGAGTTTGTTCAAAAATTTCGGATGGCCCCTCCCAAAACAATCGGCTGGATCCGCCACTAGAGCAGGCGGCATGTCCCCCCCCCCCACAAGGATGAAGTAACTACTTTACTTAGTACTTTTTAATTGACCTTTCTTTTACATTTTTTTACGTTGTTAATTAAAAAGAATACAAAACACATTCAGCATATTTTGAATAAAAGCATTTTTGTTAGCTAAAGAACTATTACTGGAGTCAGAGGCCCAGAGTTGCAAAATACATTTAACTCACTGGTTTCGAATTCAAAGGACCGTATTATCGCAATTTGTCTACTAATTCTTCTTTGATGGAATCAATAATTAGCTTTTTTTTT
Source organism: Uloborus diversus (assembly GCF_026930045.1). NCBI lineage: Eukaryota > Metazoa > Arthropoda > Arachnida > Araneae > Uloboridae > Uloborus > Uloborus diversus. Next base: position 29,926,718 of record NC_072738.1, read on the forward strand.
TTTTAATGTATAGGTGCACCTAAAAGAGTCATTTTGATCCAGGAACCTATTTGCGAAATAATAGATTTCTTTTTCAGCTTATAAAAAATGCAAAATGAAAGAAATCATACAGTAATTTATTGGAAAAAACATGACTTCTAATGGAAACGGCATCAAAATATGTTATCTCTACTGTATCATGGCTTTAAGAACAAATCAGCAACTGTTTTGAAATTCATACAGAAATAGTTTCTGAATTCTTCAGTTATGAAGTTATGTTATGAAGTTATGATTTTCTTTGTAAATTAATTTTTAAAAAAACTCCAGTCAGGTATGGGTTTATTTAATAACCTTGCCCTCGTGTTATAATCATTATGACAATGTTCCTAAGTAAAGCCGCTCATTGTCTAGCATCTCGGCGACATTATATTGGGTTAGTATTTAAATGGATTGAAACGTTAAAGATGTTTTCTGTCCACATTCTAAGTTTTTCATGCATAATATTCATGTACTTAGAAGTAGACTCAATGACCTAAAGGAATCCTAAAAAAATAATTAATAAAATAAAAAACACACATATTTAAAAATAAAGTCATTAAAACTTTGCTATGAAACATCTAAAGTGGCGGGAGAGGGGAGGGGGCTATTCAATTTCCCGTGTCACCTCCAAAAGATTTTTCTGTATCTGCCCCTGCCCCCCCCCTCCCCCATTATCTGACAAATGCTCCTCAATAATGAACTTCCTTGTTATTGGATTTGACATGGTTCTGATGATGAGACAATCACCTTTTCTGTGGCCACTTCTTTCTGGAGCTAACTCCAAGAGATTTTTTTCAATGGTGTTACATTTAACATCGTGAGTTCCTGCTCCATGGGTCATGTGATTTTCAAGATTTATGTCAAAAGATCACAACCATTTTTTTAGGATAGATACTAACATACAGCGAGTGAAACAAGAATTAAAAATGTCTGCTGCAATACAAAAGCTCCATAAACTGAATCCTAATATTTCAGAAAAAAAAGTTTCATTCTCTAATAAAGTCAGCATTGTTGCTGTAATGGAATATATTTCTTTCAATTTGTCTTCCAAACACCATAGAGAATTTTGATATTCATTTGTGAAAAAAAGAGAAAGACTAGGGTGTACTTAAAAATTCTAATTCCGTATAGGGTAACATGAGTCCGAAAGGTTTGAGGACATCTGATTTATTCTAATTTTATTTACTTTGAATTAATGATTATACTTCAGTTAGATAAATACAAAATATATGAACGATTTCGATTTTAAATTAGCATTAATATTCAAATATTAGTTTGAAAATTTCAACCAAACATTCGGTTCAAATTTTGCTAGAATATTTCATTTTCAGGGCATTTCTTTATCTGAATAGTATTTTCTGAAATAAACTATACAATGCTAAAACCGATTTTCCGCAACACTTCTGACCGCAAGGTGTGCATTATAATGGTGTTCAACTGTATTCGCTTTATTTGACAGAAAACCAATTTTCAACCTCACAAGAGGAGGTTAATTACGAAGAGGGTTTCATGCTAAACTCCAAAAGTGTTATTGCGATTATAAAAAGGCTAAGTAAAACTAAAATTACTAACCCAAACAAGAACACGAACATCACTAACATGTGTTTTTTTCTAATTTGGATGTTTAGTTTAGTGTTTATCCGTGAAATGTCTAATCATCCGTCGTGGTGAGGCGATTAAAAAATTTAGAGATCTCTTGCAGCCAATCGGAACCCAACTGCTAATAATGATTCGTTCTTTTTTTAAAACGTTGTTGTTAATCCTTCATCTCCAGGAATTTATTTTTTATTGACTGAATCGAACTCAAGATACTTAATGAATTTTTTTTTAATTTTTCTTAAAAGTATTTTTTGAATGTGCACACTCAGGACCTGATTACTGTAGAGCCGCTATATAGACAGGCCGACGCATCAGCTTAAGTTATGCCATTTTGGATCGGATTTTTCATTGTTGCACTGCTTGGGTTACCACAGCAAAGTTTCGGATTTCGCCAAATTTGCAGAAAATAATATTTTATTTAATAAACAATTCACGTGCTGCTAATAACTGCTCAAAGTGAACAATCACCAACGCGATAACTCGCCAGAAAAGACAACCACTCAAACTCGCGCTCCGATCCAAAAAGGCTGATCTTGAGCTGATGCGTCGGCACGTATATATAGGGAGGGGCCTTAGATTTACTGATTATAATCCAGTGACGTACGGAAACAACGTGCAAATCTCTCGAACATCATAAAAGAAGTCTTTATTAGGAAATTCTGTGAGTGTTCAGCTCAGAATGTTTCACTTTGGTAACATTTTTCGAAAGCCAGCCAGCGCTTTGAAATGTTCCCATATGTTCACTGTTATTAATTGCATTCAGTGGTGCAGCCAGAAGTTGCTTTCCATTTGATGTTTTCGGTCATAACCGTCCCGATATGCATGCAGAAACTGTATTAGGATTGGCAATATGCGCTAAAACCAAAGGTGTTGGGAGGGGTTTGAATCACAAACCCCACCCCTGGTTTTCGACATTGACTGCATACATTTTTTAGTTGCACACAGGCCCGACATTTCAAAATTTTCAGTGGGGAGGGGGGCAGAGGGTATATGCAATGCATTTTATAGGGAGGAGGAACATTAAAATACGAGCACATGAAAAATGCATAATTACGTAATGTTTTTAAAATCCCTGATCAGTCCAAATGACGGGCGCTTTATTAGAAAAGCTTATTATTCACCACCAGTTATTGAAAAAATATTTCAAATATGAATGTAAGAAACATATGCCGTCGATTGCAAGTATGGATTCTCAAGTGTGTCAAGTCTGTTTTTCGGCCCCGCAGGTCGGAGGACGATAAAACCCCTTGCGTATTGTGGTTCTGGGAATTAGGTTGGCGCAATCATGAATCCCAAGCAGTATAACATAGGGTGATCTGCAGGCGTACGGAAGAAAAGTAACTGCCTCTCTTTTATCTAAAGGGTTGCTTTCTTGTCATGCAGCCGGAATTTCGCGATTGCGAGTCGTTTTAAAACCACTGTAACTGGAGGCCTTACGCTACAGGGGCTTTAAGTCGTCTGGTTTAGTGGGGGTCGAATGTCGTTTATGATAATTTACATAGAGGAAAAAATATGTGCATGCAGGAAAAAGGATGGCAGTTCTTAATTAATTCTTTTGTGCATTGTATTGTTTTTTTTTTTTTTTTTTTTGACTCTCAAGTTTTGTTTTTATATTCAAATGGCAATCAAATTTAGTTATTTGTAAGAACATAGAAAATTGACAAAAGACAGTTTTTTTTTTTTTCCAAAAAGAGGTTGGTTCGTAACAATTCCTATAGTTAAAAAAATATATAAAAAAACTCCACACCTCTATTTTTTGCTCTAGACTAGATTTTGCCAAGGAAAAACCGAGTTGAGGCCAAGAGCTCTGGTGCTTTTCGACTTGAACATGAACTCAACACAAATTCTCAGTGAGAGCGTTAAAACAAATGGCAGAAAACCAAATATATCGATTCATTTAAATATGTAACTGCATTTCCATTGCATCGCACGTTCAACAACAGCGTAAAAAAAGGACAAGATTAAAACTGAACCTATCCATATTAGAAGGCAATCTGTATCAATGCCATGAGAAAAGTAATCTTATTGTAAATAATATTTCTTTTACGCTTTAACAATTTTTCCTTGACTTTTAGAACTTAGTAGAGCGTTGTGGATTTGTTATCGAACATGAAATAAAATCTTGAATGTTGTCAATTATGTAAGATTAATTGAATTCTCATACTTTTAACTTTTTGAATAATTAGGCTTTATCTACCAGTATTTTAATGCAATAAAATATACCGTTTATATATAACTGATTTTCAACAATGAAGCATGGTTGTAGGGCCCAAAAGCACATTGCCGGTGTATCGTCCGCTAGCATTAGTGGCTAAATCATGAAACCCGCGACAAATGATCGACGGTAAGCGTTAAACCTGCTGTCGGAAACTTGAAATAAAGAATAACCACAAATATTCACGCAAAAAATTGCAATAAAACACATCAGAGTGAAGTTCACTTTCCTACCGAAGTTGTGCTTGCGGCTACCCTATGGCCTTTTGCTGATGTTGTTAGCTTTTACATATACTTATTTAAGCTTCCATTATTTTAAAGATCGACAACAGTTCAGGCTAGAGCCGCTGTATAGATAGGCCGGCACATCAGCTTAATTTTAGCCATTTTGGATAGGATTGTTGCAGAATTAGGGTTACCAGAGAAAAGTTTCTTGTTTCGCCAAATTTGCCAAAAATAATAGTTTATTTAATAAATAACTAGCGTGCCGCTAATAATTGTTCCCAGTGAAAACTCAACAACGCGATAACTTTCCAGAAAAGACAAACACGCGCTTCGATCCATAATGGCTGATCTTAAGCGGTCATTCGATCGATCGTTAAATTTTTAGGGGGCGCACAGAGACAACTCTTTTACCCCGAATCCATAGAAGAGAAATCATTGAGTATGCAAGTTGGTATACCAACACATTGCGTCCCCGCGGAGCGGGGCGAAAAAAGGAGAGGATCAAGAGGGGAGCATGCTGAGAACTTGCACCAGAGCAGGAGTTTGGGGGGTTTTTTCTTCGAGTTTTTCTTGAAGTGAATTGCTTTAATTTCGGTGGAGTTTATTTCCCGGGCACCATTTCCTGTACCAGTCGGTAAGGGCATTAAGGTAATGTTGGATGTTTTTATGCAGGGAACGGGGGTTGTAATGCTTAGAGATGATAGCAATATCATCGGCGAAGAGAGCAAGGAGCACATTTTCGCTTTTCGGCATGCCGTGAGTGAATATATTGAAGAGAAGGGGGGAGAGCTTACTCCCCTGTGGGACACTGAAATTGATCTGTCTTTTACTAGAAATGTAGTTATTTAACTTTACTTGGAAGCTGCGATCCGTGAGAAAATTCTGGATGATCCTGACGAGGTAGTGGAGAAGTTATAGTCGATCAGCTTGAAAACAAGGGCTTCGTGCCAAACACGATCGAAGGCTTTCTGGACGTCCAAAAAGACTTCGACCGTATGTTTCTTCCCATTAACACCTTCCATAAAGTAGTTGGTGACTCTTAGAAGCTGGTGGACAGTGCTGTGACCTCTACGGAACCCAAACTCCGGGATTATTTGGTGGTCGACAATATGCTGGTTAAGTCTATGCTTAATGATCCCTTCAAAAACTTTAGAAATGGTCGAAAGGAAGCTAATGGGCCAGTAGCTAGATGCTTGATGCAAGGGGGCGTCTTTTTTGTGGATAGGCACCACAATAGCATTTTTCCAGGTGCTGGGGAAATGACCATAGATGAGGAGCCTATTGAAAATTTTTGTGAGGTGGGTAATGACATTGAGGCGGAGCATCTTGAGGGCTTTGTTGGAGATCTGATCCTCCCCGGGGGAGGATTTAGTTTTTAAGTTTTTGATAATTTCGATAACCATGTTGAGGGACGTGAGGGGGGACTGGGTTCCCTCTGGGAGGTTTTCCATGAAATATTCAATTTTGTCGTGAATTTGCTTTTTGAGACCGATGGAGGGGGGACAGGGTTAACCTGAATGGTAGTCATCAGGTGATCAGCAATAGCTTCGGTTTTGTCATGTTTAGAAGAGATAGTGATGTCATTTGAGGTGAGAGCGGGGATGCCCACAAAAGGATTTTTGAGCCGTTTCGCCATCCTGTAGAGGGAATTTTTCCTAGTGCTAAGCCCCGAGATCAGAGTTTCCCAGTTGTGCTGCTTAAGCTGCTTAATCATATCGTTGATGCAGCGCTACAAATGGTTAATTTCGTGATTCAAGGAGGGGTCGAAAGTGCGTCTCCGCATTTTCAGTGGCCTATTTTTCTGTGTGATGAGGTTTCTGATAAAGGGGGGGGGGAGCTTGAAGGGGTCGGTATTAATCTTAACTTTAGAGGTGGACAGGCTGATAGCATGCCGAATAGCCGAGGTGATGTCCTCAATACCTTGCCTCAATTTCATCAATATTATTGAAGGTCGGGTTTCCCCGGACAGTACTATGTAGAATGTTGTAATACTTGGACCAATTAATACTATCAATAACCAGAGTACGTTTGGGGAGAATGTATCTAGTGCCAAGAAGGAGGACGACCGGGTTGTGGTCAGAGGAGAGGCCCGCGACCGATTCAATCAAGTAGGGCCAATTATTAATTTTTACAAGGGCGAAGTCTATTACAGTGGGCTGATCAGTACTGAAATGAGTCGGCTGAGGAGGGGCGATGATTTGGATGTCATTGTCAACACTAAACTCAAAGATGAATTTGACTTTGCTAGACTTGTAGGAATTATACCGGTACATATGATGAGCGTTAAAATCGCCAAAGAGGAATGTATTATTGTTTAGGTTAAAGAGGTGTTTGAGCTCATGTTCAAGGACGGTATTATCCGACGGGCAATAAATATTTTAAATGGTGACCCAATCCGATCTGTTAAATTTGAAGAAGATGGTAGTATTTCAGAACGAGGAAGTATTGAAAACGTGAGAAGTGTAGACAAGGTTTTGGCGAACATAAATGACAGCCCCCCCACCGAGACCTTCACCGCGGTCCGACCGAATGCAGTTGTAATTGGGAATGTAGCGCTTGGCGTGAGGCTTTAATTTCGTTTCTTGAATAAAAACGACATTGGGGAGTAATTGTGGGTAAAATGGGTGAGCTCCCTAGTCTTAATTTGTGAAATGCCATTAGCATTCCAAGAAACAGCTTTCAGATGAACGGGAAAAGCCATTACGAGGCAGAAAAGGCTAGGTTCAATTGAGAAGCTAACGTACCCAAAGATTGGATAATGTTGGCAAACGTGGGCTGGATTTGGTTGTTTATTTCCTTCAGGGTTGCTTAGGTTGATATTTATTTTTTGAGCATAACTGCAATCTTCACTGACTTTGGACGAGTGATCAAAGGTGTTGTGTCTGGGTTGCCGAAAGGCAGTGCTAGGGTTAGCAGTCTTGGGATTTTGGGATGGTTTCCTCGGACATTCAGAGGAGTTTGATAGATGGGGCCTTTGCAATTGGTGCAGGTGGGAACTTCGAGGGTGCCCTTGGGGCAGTCACGTGACCAATGTCCTTCACTGTATTTCATGCATTTGGGATCTAGTGTGTAGAGATCCTGGGAGTGACCCCATTTCTGACAGCGGAAACACTGAACACTAACGTTTTGCTACGAAGTGCTTCCACTTTGACCTTAAAGTAACCAATTTCTGTAACACTATAGATTTCAGCACTAATATCATTCTTTGGGATGAAGACGAAGAAGAGAGGGAGGGGTATCCTATCTTTGCCGCGGGTCATTCGAACAACTTTGGTGGGGTTAAAAGCCATAGCTTTAATTTGCGTTCTAAGATCACTAACATCAAAATCAATGGGTAATCCCCGGAACACCACCTTGAGTTCCCTATCTTCGGGGAGTTGATTAGTGTAGGACTGGATATTTTGCTCAGAGGCCCATTCTCTGATCTGTTTGTGATGACTAACCGTTTCCGGTTGAATAGCAATATCTTCGACATTTACCTTAGCAATAAACTTATGCCCAAGCCCTATTTGAAACCTCGGCTATAACATTGGAGGGATCTTTAACTATGTGAAGGACTATTCTGGGGAGATTTTTCTCCTTGTTGGAGGCCTTACTACGATAGTTTGTGTTCACATTAATTTCACTGGCATTATTTTCTTTTGAGGGGACAAGGTTGTCAGTTTCTTCCTCGTTTCCATCGAGGGCCGAGTATCTATTTCTCGTAGGGAGCGAAAGGAAGTCCCCAGAGGGGCATTTTCTTTTATGATTTGGAGATTCAGTAAACTCGTCCTCATCATTGGGGCTGCTTCTTTTATTATTACTGTCCCTATCAACAGCTTGTAGTTTCGCGATTTTACTGATTTCTTTTTATAGGGCAGAAATTTGCTTTTGCAGATTATCACTCTTTTCTTCAAGCTAGCTTACATTTGGTCTTCATACTAGTCATTTCTTTGAAGTTAGATCAGCACATATTTTACGCGCTCTATCTGCCTGTTTTCTAACCTTATTGAGAATTTTTTGGTCCTCTATGTTGGGGATAAATTTCTCAAGTATGAGCTGATCAAAGATTTTAGACAGCCTTTCGGCTAACGAATTGCATTCATCATAATCTTTTGATTCATTTAACGTTCTATTAATGACTTGCTGCTCGTACATATGAATTTTTAGGACTCGGGAGAATTGATCAGAGACGCTTACACTTTTGAATGCTTTGCCTCCAGGCTTGGTCTTCACATTTTTTTGTCCGACCGATCATCATAAGAAGTGTCCATGCATTCGTTCGTGTCTCCGTCCATTAGTTCCGCAGGAGTCTGGTATGAGTTCACATCATTTTCGAAGGGTGGGTCCTGACCCTTACCGTTGTTTTTCTTGGTGAGAGTGCTCATGGTGAGCGAAGAGGGCGATCAATAAAGTGGCTTTTAAAAAGGCCCTTCTCGCCAAAGGGAGAGCCCGTTGTTCTCAGCTTAGCCCGTCCGTCAGCCCGGCTAGATCTAGGCCTAACCGCTGAGGATCGTGCTCAGCCCTCACAGGGAAGTGTGCGAAAGAGAAAGGGGCCGGCGAAAACCGGTCCCGACCAGAGAGGAGGAAAAGTCACGTCCGCTTCGGACGTCGTCCAAGGAGGATGATCTTAAGCTGATGCGTTGGCTCTTAGATACAGGGGCCTTAGTTCGGGCAACCTAACCCGGTAACATTGTACATGGCTCCACTAGATGGCGCTGACGCTTAACGGGCCTTGACAATTTATGACTTTTCTAATTTGAACCGATGCAACTAGATCCGCTCATGCATCCACCAATCAATGGCAACGTCATGGAAACGGGTTCCCTGTAGCGCCTCTTTGTTGCTGTGAGTTTCAGCGATTGTTACGACCTATAAGCGTTAGCGAAATTTAGTGCGGCCATGCATTGTGAATGCTAGGAAGAGCTTCTCACACAATTTGCGATCTATCACTGCTCCACTCCTTCTCAGGTTACTATAATTAAGAATTATTCGCTCAACGGCGGAAATATTTACACGTAACAAGAAACGGAAGACATTTTTTGCTTGTTTTCCAGAACAGAAAAAAAATAATGCCTTTTGCCATCCAAACGTAAAGAAGTTTACGAAAGAAGAAAAGAATTTTTTGTATATTTGTCATTTACCATAAATTTACTCCAATGTCTTTTAAAATAGAAAATATATTGTACGTCATGACTTTTTAAATTATTATATATATGTCGTATGTCTTTTAATCAGGGGCTTGAACAGAAATTTTAGGGCCCGTCACAAATGACTTATCCGGCCTACTCCGCCCATATTATTTACCCCTATATTTCACCCATAGTGTTAAAAATAATGGCCCCCCTGGAGGCTCGTGCCCGGCCCAACAGGTGTAACTTCTCTCCCCCCCCCCCCCCTTCTGTGCACGTACCTGTTTTTCATACATAAGATCACATTTCGTTTTCTTTTTTTCTGCATTGAAATTGGTTCCTAATCACATCAAATCTTGTGTGAAATTGAAATTGCGGTTTGTACTATTTTCAAATTCTTTTTGTTATTATTATTTGCATTTTGTTTACTTATTTAGAATTTCTTAAACTTCGTTCAAAGTTTTTTTTTTTTTTTTTTTTTTTTGAGAAACATAATTTTTGTAATGAATTTCATTGCATATTATAGCAAGTTACGTTTTAGTACAAGTTATCTATCTACAAATAGCTTAAAGGAAAACATCGAAGCAACTGAATGCATAGGTTTTTTTTTTTTTTTTTTTTTTTTTTTTTTTCCGATGGTCCAATTGACGAAAATAATTTTTACTATTCGCAACTCCAGAGCTCGAATACGGTACCTTGCGGTGATTAACAATAAAAAAAAAAGATAAAACATTCTATTTCACGTGTTTTCTTTGGGGTAAATTACAGGCTTCAGACAGTTTTTGGTGTAATGTAATTTGAGAAGAATAGAAAAGAAAGCTTCCCACAAACAAGATGAAAAATTACTGTCATTCACTAAGCGTCAAAGCAAGTTATAAGTTACGGCATTTGTTTGTTTTACCTTTTCCTTCCGCCATCAGACAGTGGCTGCAGTGGCCCCTACAGTTTATTGGAGTTGCGAATTGGTTTTGCCATGAATCAAAAAAAAAAAAAAAAGGATAATTTACAAATAAGTCATTTTTTTTTTTCTAATATTGTTAAAAGCATCCCTCAACTGTTTATGTTTTCCGAAAGTCGTATTTGCGGGAAATATAAAGAACTTTGCACTACCAAATATTCAGTAAATTTTAGATATTGTTATGTGATACAGTGCTCTCCATGTATTTAGATTGAATTAATTATTCGTATTTGCGTTGCGTCGCAGGTAATATGATGTAGCATTTCTTGCCAATTGGAAATATATTTACAATATCGAAAATAGCTGTATGTAATTGAACAACAGTTCTACAATTTCATGTACAACAAAGAAATGAACAATCGTTCACTCATACGCCACGAAAATTTAAACCACCAGTACTTTTATGTGTTAACTTCGTATAAATTCAAAATGCATCATTGGTCGTATAAAAAGGGTACCTGCCCTGCTAAATGGCACGCAACTCTAACGGAGTTGTGCAGAATCGCTAGCAAGAGATTCTGGGTACACAATTTTTGGAACTTGGGGCAGCTGATAGTCATTACTTCGGCGCTCCAAAACATTAGGATTGTAAAAGTCAAATCAGAATGTAGATAACAGATTTTCATATCAATGGGGGGGGGGGGGGAATTACGTAGTTCGTGAAGGGAAAAACGTTAGGACACCGGTGCCTATTGAAATGAGGTCTATAAGTTACCTTCTTTGGAATCGGTGCCCTTCAACAATAAGGAAAGGCACTACGAGACTTCGCTGCATAGAGAGGATACGTAACAACCGTTCAATTGAAAACAACTTATACAGACTTGACTTCTATCGCTACTGGTAGTTCAGTTACAACGCTTTAATAACTAAGAAAGTTGAAAAATTAAAGGAAAAAAAAAAGATCCAAGAAGAGGGGAAAAAAAAGCAGACACATATATACTAAGCATAAAGATGACTTGACGTCCATTCGGTCATGTGACGAAAAGTGCTAGTTAAAGAAGCTGCAAATATGAAGACTACATTGCGCATCAGGTGATCAGACAAGATGGGAGCTTCTGCTACAGCTTCCTCAAACGCATAAAATTTGCATGCTGCGCTTTACAGTAAAAGAAAGCTCTTTTTCTTTTTTCAGTAGTTACAGTAGAGTCCCGACTTACTCGAGGGATGCGTTCCAAGACTCCTCGCGTAAGTTGAAATTTCGCTTAGTGCAAACGTAGTACATGCATACAAATTTTTTTAAAGCATACCAAATACTTTTAGACTCTTATAAACACCCCTCAAACTGCTCTAAAACATTCTTTAACCATAACACTGCAGTTTCTTGCATAAAGAACTGAACTTTTACTGTATTTAAAAAATAAAAAACTGTTATTCAACAGGAAATACTTAAAGTTGCACAAAATGAATGACCAATGGGAATGAAAGACATAAAATATAAAAACACGGTACGTGCAGCATGTAGTAAAATTAGAATGATGCACTATAATAGTACTGTACAGTAGATACAGTAACAACAGTTAAGTTAAAAAATTAAGATATTAATGATTTTTTGATCCATTGTTCGTCAATTAGATAAGATCGTCATTGTTACCTAATACATTTTTAAATACGCTTGCTTCGCCTTTTCTCTTACAGCGTTTCAATTTGTGGCAACAGCTCCTCTTCCTAATCTCTTCATTTATCCATAATACAAGAGCAGCTTCCATTTTCATAATATTTACTTTGCTAGACTTCTCTGCAAGCTCCAATATTGAAACTGAGTTCTGAACTTTTATGGATATCTTTTTATTTTGACTTTTAATTGTACGTATGGAAGATCCACTCTACTTATTGTCGCGCTACCGTCGACGTTTTGTAGTTGTTCAAGCATATCGAGAATCTTAGCGTTTTTTTTTTTTTTTTTTTTAAATTTTATCAGAAACTTTCTTTTTCTTCCCATCTTCACAAACTTTAAATGAAGATGACACTAAGGTGGCATTATATTTCATCAACTTTTATATTTAGAATGTAAAAAATAAATAAATGAAAGATGCTGAGCGGTTCTTTGATGCACTAGACTAGCTTGGTGTGGGAACTTTGGCTGTCAGTGATGCTTAAAGAGATGTAATAACATTCACGGTATAAATATTTAGTACCAATAACGTTGCTTATACTTCCTTCCAAAAAAATTCGTGTTGTGAGCGGAAAATTTGCGAAAATTTGTTACTCGTGAAAATTTTGCGTTTTTGCCATTTCGCGTAAGTCGAATAGTTTTGTAGCGGGAGTCGACTGTATATTTAAGGCTAATAGGCGTTGAAAAGTCGTTGAATCTGGTCCAAACACTCGTCTATAACTGATCTAAAAACCGTCCATAACTCGTCGAAATGTCCCCTCAGAACAGTCGAAAGTCGTCTTGTACACGTCAAAAAGACGACTACAATGGATGAGAAATGGTGGAATTAGATCAATAATTGACGATATCCATAGCGCTAGGTAACGTTTCCAAGAACAGTTATAGATAATCTAAAAAACGTCTTCTAGGTGCGCTTATTAACGCAAAACACCTTTTTTTTTTAAATTCTGGACTCTTAATTGTAATGTTTGTACGACACATTATATTTTCCTTAACCTTTTAACATTCATACATTTTTGTTTAATCTGCCAGTCCAATTTTTTAGTACTTATTGCAATTAAACTATTAAACTTTAAACCTTATTTTCAATTTTTCATGTGTGCATGCTTATCTTTTTATCCAACAGTCTTATTTCCATATATCATTTTGAAACAGAAATCAACAAGATGAATAGGCTTACCGAAACCAAGGCGCTATAAAACAGACGCTAAAATATCAGAAGTAAAAAGCGGTGCTGCTCAACGTACGTTGAAGTGTTGAAGTACGTGCTACACTAATACCATAGCAACAAGTGTTGCCAAACATGTCAATTAATTCATAAATATCATCATTCTCATCAATTTTTTTTTTAATGAAGTTCTAGCCCTTTAACCGTTGTTCTATGAACTAATGAACTATTTTTAATTCACTTTTCGCAGCAATTAGCACCACCGCAATCCGCTCTCACCCATCACTGTTTGTGTTGATTCTACTGGACACTTCTATTCGACGTTTAGTAGACGACCCTTGTGGATGATCTAATTTACGTCTGTAAAGGATAACTAATAGATGTCCAATTATAGACCTTTAATAGAACATCTAGAAATAACGTTTCTTAGTCGTAGAATAGATATCACCTTTAGATGTAGATGAGTATAGATGAGTTTTAGATGAATTTCGACGAGAAATAGTCGTTTTATGGAAGAGTGTGCTGAGCCATCGCATCAGCTATATTTTGGAGCGGAGCGCGCGTTTAAGTGATTATCTTCTATGGCGAGTCATCGCATTTGGGGAGTTTTCATAGCAAGCAATTGTAATCGACACGTGAATTGCTTTTTAATAAAGTATTATTTTTGGATAGTTTGGCAAAGCCCGGAACTTTGCTCTGGTAACCCTAGTTCCGCAACAATGAAAAATCACCAAACACGATAACTCGGGGGAAAAGAAAACCACTCAAACACGCGCTCCGGTCCAAATAGGGAAGAAATCTATTTTTTAATTTTATTTTTGCATGATAGAATAACATTTATGAACATCATTGGTGAAAAATATTTTGCGATACAATAAGCAGTTTTTTTTTTTTAAATAATTTTTAAAATTCATTCGATTATGACGTCATACGGTTGGCTGGTATACGTCATCCGCATTCTCGTCGCGCAGCATCTGACTAGGAAAAGTCGGCAAAACGACGTACTTGGGGCCGTTGTAGCCCAATCGGTAGAGTGTCGGATTCGGGGCCGGAGGGTCCTGAGTTCGAACCTCGATGGTCGAAGACCCACCGTCGTTAAATATGCTCGTGGTCTCAATGTCCTCCAAGTGAAACGATACCTCTGGGGGTGCTAGCACCAGGTAGCTATTAGCTCCTGGACTAGTTCTAAATTCTCATTTACTGTTCGATCCGATGATGGTGCTGCCATCTATAGGTATATAAAATAATGGAGGCAAGACACTTAGTATGCAGTCCTCGACATAAATACAGTTGTAGTCAGTTGTGACTCTGAATAGGAATAGGAATAGAAATAGGACGTACTTGGCGATAATCCATGGGCAGCGCTGCAAGGAGCAAAGAGCCCTATTATTTCAGCCCACTCAAAGGAGAAGCGGTTTCCTGTGTTTACTTTTGGTTAGTTTTGCTTATTGTGATTCCAAGCTTACATTTAACTCGCTATGTCAAGTAAGAGCTGGCCAGTATAAATTCTGTTTTGTTCCTGGATGAACCCCAACGTATGCCTAGACTACAATTTGGTGGGTGTTTCAGACCACATGGTTGCGGTATGTGCTGATTTAGCTAACGTACATCCTAAATTGTAAAAAAAAAAAATGTACTTCCATAATTTAGTTAGATTTTTTTTTTATATTTCATTTCTTTCATTAATTTTACGCAGCTTTCAGAACTAAAATTTTTAAAAAGTTTCAGAAAACCTCATAAATTAATTTTGTTACTCTTAGAAAGGATCAAATGGCATATTATGTTACAACCTTTTAACTGCAGTGATTTTATCCTGTCAATATAAAATATAATCATCTATTTTGTCTTTTATGAACCGTATATGCATTTCTATAAAACATCATTCATTAATCTACATTAAGTTTTTCTTATAAACTCAAAATATATAGAAAACGGTAAACATTTATAAGACAAAAGCAAAGTATTACAGTAAATGGTGAAATATGTTTATGGTTTGCACTAGTTGATGATTTATTTTAGTCTCTCTGATAACGTAACTGGTAATCATGGTAACATATTTTGTCATAAATAAAGAATATTGCGCAAATAAAACCCCCAAGTTGCTTAAAATATCATTACAATTTATTCAATGACTAGCTGCGTTGCCCGGCTTTGCCATCATCTCCTATACAGCAGAAGGCCATCGGACTGGTTACATTAAATGGGCGATTAGGGACCATTCATAAATTAGGTAAGGGTCCCGAGGGGGAGGGGGGTTTGGAAAATCTCTATATACCCTTACTTTGGGGGGGGGGGAGGGGGCTTAGACCCATTCTTACGTAATATTTTCCTAGTCGATATTTTATATTAGAAATAACGCGGTCAAGTGGTTTGGCAGGAATCATATTTCATTTACTGCTGGAAGGTAAAAAATCATATTAGGATGGGCTGTTTTTTACTTGTTTTTCAAAGAGTGAATAGTGTAAAATTTTATAAAAGAAATGCACTATGTATGGCATGTCTTTTTTTTTTTTTCATATAATTAGTATCGCATCATATCGTCGCCTCAGAGCAACAGTAAGACATCTAATCGCAAAAACAACAGTAAGATATCCTACTATTGCTCTGAGGCGACGATAAGCAAAAAATATTTGTCGAAGATGCATTTAGTCTAGTTTCCTTTTTGGAAATAATAGTTTGCAAATTAAAAAAAAAAATCAGTAATAGTGAATTTAATAACCATTACAGTAATGTAAGATTCTTTATTTTATTATTTTGAAAAACGGAATGGAATCTTACGTAAGATAGAGGAGGGGGGGAGATTTAAAAAATCTTACTTACGCTTACATAGGGGAGGGGGTCAAAAATTGCCAAAATCATCCTTACGTAATTAATGAATGACGCCCTTGCGTATTACAAAACGGCCGAGTCGAAGCCCTTGTTCGGCTGTTTAGCGCTTTCAACACTCGCCAACTTGTGCGCGAATCTCAAATTCAGTTTCAAATTCTCCCCCCCCCCTCCCCTCCACTAATGGGCGATTCTCGAAAAAATGTCCCGTGCGCAACGCTAAGTTTTTTATTTTTTCCCCATAGACTAATAATAAGAGTAAACCGAGCTTTCCCAGACTTGCTGATGAAAAAATTGGTTCATAGATATATCATGTGACTAGTGGGAGGCTTGGCGAAAACGTTGGCAGCATGGTTGCTAGATGGCAACCTTATCTATAGTTTGGCACTCGACATGTATTTTAAGATGTAATGTGTATTCATTACAATTTTTTTTCCAGGTGCAAAAATTTAACTGTTTTTCTTTTAGTTATGCATTATTTTGACATTAGTAATTAGTTTTTGATCACAGTTTTCAGTAACTTTTATTCCATTTGGAACTGCTACATCAGCGTTGGCGTGAACGTAATGGCGTAAACGTTTTGCGTTAACGCAAAAATGTACTAATCGGTATTTTAAATTGAAATTGTATGCTAAAATCTTACCGTTTGCCGATTCTTTTTGGGCGCTTGAATATTTAACTGCTTAGAGAGTTATTGAAATTGACTAAAGAAAATGCATTCACTATATTAACAAAATATTTACAACGTAGAATAACAATTTTACAAATCGGACTCCATAAAAGATCATTCTTCCGTGTTCCATCAATTCTATTTATTTTATTTCTCGCGGGCGTTGATCGTCTGCTGCGATCAACGCCCGCTGTTGCTAGGATATCCACCAGTCACATGGTTTGGTTTATGAGCAGCAAAAGGGTTGCCATAGCTCGGTCTATTCTTATTATTAGTCTATGTTTCTTCCAGCTAACCAAAGCCTTCAAAAAAAAAAAAAAAATTGCTGTTGGGGAAATAATACATGCTTTATATACTATTAGAGCATAACAGTTAATCCCATATTTAACTAATAGTTTCTTGAATGAAATAAAAAAACTTATCGTTACGCCCGCGACATTTTTCCGAGAAGCACAGTTTTATACCATACGGTAGTAATATATCTTTCAAAAACGCTGTTCATTGAACATAGCTTCCATCATGGGTCTAATTCTAATTTGCGCACAGCCGTGTGTTCTATTCACGTGGCTGAAGTTTAAATAATGGTGAATTAACAACGATCCCGTGATGTAAGACTCGTTATTTTTGAAACCGAAATGGAATCTTTCGCCAGAATGAGGGGGGGAGGGAATCTTACGTACCCTTAGGGGCCATGCATTAGTTACGTAAGGATGATTTTGGCAATTTTTGCCCCCTCCTCCCCCCATGTAAGGATAAGTAAGATTTCCCCCTCCTCCATCTTACGTAAGATTCCATTTCGTTTTCCAAAATAATAAAATAACGAATTATACATCACTGGAATCGTTATTAAATTCCCTATTACTTTCTTTTTTTTTCTTTTAACTTTTTGTGCAAAGAAATATTTACTGAAAGAAATTTAGGCTGAATATTTTTTCGGCAAATATTTTTTGTGTATGATGCAATACTAATTAATCGCGCCATGCATGGTGTGATTATTTTATTCAGATTTACACTATTCATTCTTTGTAAAACAAGTAAAAAACTGCTCATCCTAATACGTTATTTACCTTCCAGAAGCAAATGAAATAAGATCCATGCCAAACTACTCGACCGCGTGATTTCTAATACAAAATATCGACTTGGAAAACATTACGTAAGAATGGGTCTTACTTCTCCCCCCCCCCTTAAGAAGGGTATGTAGATTCTTCCAACCCTCCCCCCCCATAATTACGCAATTAATGAATGGCCCCTTACATGGGGTCGGGGGGAGGGGTCAAAAATTGCCTAAATCATACTTACGTAATTAATGAATGCCCCCAATAGAGTTAGTTGGCAATAAAAGGCGATGAGGAGCGAGCAGCACTAACTTCGGCAGCGAACCTACGGTTCGTGTTGAATTTTTTTGTGGTGGATTCACGAGAATGATTTTGTGTTTGAAGATGAACGAGCAGGAAGTAGCGATTACCGTCGATCACTAATCGCGGGCTGACTTCGCGATTGCCGCTACATGGAACGGACTAAACGCCGAGAAGTGCTTTTCGTACCCATCACCGCCTCCCGCAGTTAAAAGTTTTATATTTATACAAACTTCTAACTTAGTTATAAGAACTACTGGTAGCTATGTTATTTCGAAGCTTAAAAGAAACTAATGTATGCAGTTAAATATTGCAGAAAGCAGAACAATAAAATGATGAATTTTTCAGCATCGTCATCATCAAGGAGTTGGCTAAAAGCCAGTTCCGGTCTCTGGGTCCAACCACCATTCCGCCACGATCTCGCTTGCTTTCTATCCTGCGGTAGAAAGCACTTCTAAGAAATATCTCTCGTTTCATGAATCGGATGATATTCCACAGAGGGTAAAAATCAGTTATATTATTCTGATACATTAACCCCTTATTGTCCACAAGTGTGCCAGGGGCGGACTGGGTCCCGCAAGAGAGCACCAACCTTGGCCTCCAGAAGGCGCAAAAAAAAAAAGGTGCAAAATAAAAAGGACGATGGTACACAGGTTTACAAGTTTGAAGAAAAAAAAATGGTGTAGCGCGCAGATTTGTGAGCGCAAAAAAGAATAAATAAATAAATAAATAAATAAAATAAATACGTAAATAAATAAAATAAAATAATAAAATAATAATAATAATTTGAATTTTGACCCCTGGAATTCAAATTATGTTTTTCGCAATCACGAGTGTGTGTGTGTGTATTTGTAGGTGTGTGTGTTGTGTATGAGTGTGTGTTTGTATGTGTGTGCAGGATATAGACGCAACATGGAGACGGTTTTCGCTGGAGGAGCAGCATCGGGAGGGGCCGGTCGACGGTGGTGCTGAAAAGGGAGACGGGGGAAAAATAAAATCATAGGAATTCAAAACAGTCAAATGAGAACAATAAGCAATCGTGATTGCTCAAAAAAAATAATAAAAATAAAAAATAAATAAATAAATAAATAAAAAATAAAAGAATAATTTGAACTGTGACATCTTGAATTCAAATTATGTTTTTCGCAATCACGAGTATGTGTGTATGTAGGCATGTGTGTTTGTGTGTGCGTGGGGGGGGGGGTATGTTTGTTTGAGTGTGGGGGTATGTGTATGTGTGTAGGCATGCGTGTATGTGGGTAGTTGTGTGTATGTGTAGGTGTGTGTATGTGTTTGTGTGTGTAGGTGTATATGTGTGCAGGTGTATGTGTGTGGGTGTTTGTTTGTGTAGGTGTATGTGTGTGTATTTGTGTGTGTAGGTGTATGTGTGTGTGTATTTGTGTGTGTAGGTGTATGTGTGTGTATTTGTGTGTGTAGGTGTATGTGTGTGTGTGTATTTGTGTGTAGGTGTAGGCAAGTAAGTGACGCAACCTGGAGACGGGTTTCGCAAGAGGAGCAGCATCGTGAGGCGACCGGCCGACGCGACGGTGGTGCTGCAGAGAGAGGCGGGGGGTAGGGAAATAAAATCATAGGAATTCATAACTGTCAAGTGAGAACAATAAACAATCGTGATTGCTCAAAAGAAAAAAAAATTGAAAGTTTCACCAAAAAATTAAAAAATAGATAAATTTGAAAAAATAAATAAATAAATAAATAAATAAATGAATAAAATGTTGAGGCTTGAGGGGGCAAAGGTGGAAAGGCGCATCGGCCCAAGGGCCGGCAGGCCAGTCCGCCCCCTGAAGTGTGCTATGCAGCCTTATAGAGATCTCATGTTCTTGGATCAATCTTGGGCCCTTAAAAGTCCGTCGAGCCATATTGCAAAGTGGGAACTGCCATTATCTTATGGAAATTTTTTTTTTTTTAGTTGTGTTTATTTTCCTCTCTTCCCTTTTAGTGTCCTTTCGAGAGTGCCCAAAATGTCTTGGAAATTGTGCATCATTTTTGGACATCATCATCATAGTCAAGTGTGACATCACATCCTAGACAGGTAAATTGTTGTACTTCCTCGCTAATTTTATGATTAGTAACGATCAGGCCAGTGTCCAGATTTTCATAAAAGGAGGGGTTATAAAGCTTCTAAATCTTTATCGAGGGGTGAGGAGTTCAATCCTTCACAAACTTTTGTTGAACGTAAAATTTCTGATCCTAGTATGAACTTTCTACACCTGTAAGGACTGCAGTGCCCCCTCGCTATCCCCCAAGGATAATTCTGGCTGAAGAAGTGACCGCAGTATACCTACATTAAATCAAACATTGGTTTGTTTCTTTAAAAAACCCAGTTTGTTTTTCTTTAATCAAATCTGTTTACTATGTGGTATGTTGCAATTAGTATTAAAAACTGTCTACAGATTATATTATAATGCAGCATGTATATCAGGTTTTATATTCTGAAATAATGCTTTGTAAACGTAACAAGAAATAACTCATTGCATATGTAAATTACATTACCAAACACAATCAAAAATGCATCTTTAGCTGCAACACATGCTAAATCGATCATAACCTCCTTAAGCAATATTAACACTGTTAAGGCTTTGTAGTGACAAGTCATTGAGCTATTTTTCGACCATAGTTTTTCCAAAATATTATTCCATTAGGTAAAGCTCTTCCGGTCGTAAATTACAGAAAAACTTCAGCGAAAAGTTTTCTTCTTCTTCTTCTTTTTTTTTTTTTTTTTTTGAGAAGCGCTGCACACAAACTTTCACACTAAAAGTAATAAAAGTCAAATGTACATTTTCTTTATTTGGCTTACTTTTTTGCTACGGGGGAGGGGTTTAACCCCTAAAAACCTCCTCTTGGACACGTCCCTGGTAACGATTTTAGTTCTAACCATATCTTTTCCTTTAACTGACATCGTTTTGGTTGTTGAAATTAAGCTATTCATATTATAACCTTGACAAATTTGTATGAAGTAATAGACGGATTTTTGAAGGTCATCTTCCTTTAACTGAATTATAACTACAACTCAATATTTATCTTCCAGATAATTTGGAGGTCAATTCTTAAGAAAATAAATGTATTATTTGCTATGGCGAACCTACAAGTATTTGCAACTCCAACGGACTATAGGGGCACTGCAGTCACCGTCTAATGGTGGATGAAAAGGGTAAAACAAGCGCACGCCGTAGCGTAGAAAATGCTAATAAGCCTTGTAAATTTTGTTTGTATGCATGACTTTTTTGTTTTATTCTTTTTAAATTAATTTTTAAAGTCTTGTGGATATTCTAGCCCGCGTAGAAATAAATGAGAATTCGAGAAGCATTACTAAACGTCAAAAATTAATACAAATTACGTTGTTCGTAGTTCCAAGCAGCCATTTCCACGATGTTGAATTTGATATTTATCAATCCTTTATGGAATTACATTTTCATTGTGGCCATAAGACTGACAAGAATAAAATTTAATGCTAGATAATTTAATTTTATGACATTACTATTGATTATCAAAAGAGGAAGATGATGTTTCTTTGTCATGTTTTGCTAGCGATAATTGTTTTACATTTGTAGCTGAGTTATTTCTCAAATTGCAGAATCGGTTAATTTTAACTTTTTCTGTTTCGTTTGTTTCTAATTTCTGAATTATGATTAATTCTGTCATGCATCATCAATAAAAGTTTCACGGATACATGGTGGTAGTTTTCTTTCTAATTGATCTTCCATTATTTCTTTAAACTTTATCGAATTCTGTAATCTTTCTACCATTTTATTCCATACATGATAAAAAATAAAAATGGTTTACAACTTACATGCGAAATCTCGCCAAGGTTTCTTTGCTCGCACAATTCTAAAACTATAACCCTAAACTATAATCCCACTATTTTGGCGATGAAAATTCTCAGCGTTAAACATTTTTCATTTCGTTCTACGGTAATATATTTAAGAAAAATTTTTGCAAACTGTCCATTCCAGCTAAATGCTGCAGTAAAATTAGGTTAGTTAATTTAATCATTTTTAAACTAGGCGGAGATGAAAGCCCTAATTCTTTTGCTAATGTTATCAAATCCTTCTTTCGAACTTAAGATTTAAAAAACCTCATATTCTTACAAATTCACACAAAATAATAAAAACAAATTACCTGGTTTAACGTTATCCTCTTTCAAAAAAAAAAAAAAAAAAAAAAGCATCAAGCAGACGAGAATTTCATGCTAATGCGAATTTTGTTATTCCTTGTGTTGACGCTTTCGCCATTTACGACAATCATCTCACTTTTTAGAGGGAAGTAATGAAAACTAACATTATTTTGAGAAGTTTGAGAATGCCATTAAGGGACGAAACAATTTCTGCTGCTGAAAGCAATCTAAGACACATCGAATGCGTTAATACATATTCATAACAAACTGCCTATCTTTACCAACAGACACACGCAATGTTTTACCTTTTTCTTTAATTTTATAAATCACCGCAAGGTAGCGTATTCGAGCGCTGGAGTTGCGAATAAAGCCCTAAACTGAAGAAAATTCTCACTGTAGTAATTGTGGAAAACATAAATAGAGATTTCAATACGTTTCTCAAACTTTTAATAACACTATAAATAAATATAAAATGAAGTGAAACTTGAATGTAATAAAAGCTCAAAGAAATATAAAGCACAGTGGTAACTAAAAGGCAGCAGGGACCAGCAGCGCAACTGCGGTAAGACAATGAACTATTCTCATAGTTATCAGACTTTTTTTTTTAAATATTGAGACTGTGTTGAAATTACAAAGATGTTTCAGGTATAGAGGTAACGATTACCGTCGATCATTGATCGCGGGCGATCACCAAATTTGCCACTTGAACTAGCGGTCGAAACACCGGTTACGCACACTTGTACACTACTACCTTACTGAAACAGAGAAAGTTGTATATTTATATACTTTACGTGCTGTGTATAGTAAATTACTGGTGGCTAAAATATAATAACCGAGAAACAGTATTTATATTAATTAAGTTAAATTTGTATGATTACAGATTTTATGTTCTAGTTTCATAATTCCGCCATAGAGCAGAATAGCAGAAATAATATGCCTATACTGTGCAGATCTGCCCATATATACTTAATATATATGCTATCTATACATGCATCATCTGTCTATAATAGCAGAATTCTCAAAAGATTTTGAGGGTGATAATACATTTAAATTACTGTAACTTTATTTTTCTTATGGCAAGTGGTGTGAATAGATTCAGGATTCAGGTTTAAAGCTATCATTTTATTTATTCATTGCTGCTTAAAGATCAATGTACATCGTGTGATGAACTGATTCATATAACATTTTATCAGTTATTTCGGTCGTATAATTCAGGAATGCCCCCTTCCTTAAGATCAAGGGCGCACCTTCTAAACATAGCAAAGCCCCCCTCCCAAAAACAAGAGCCCCCCCCAAAAAAGAGAAAAAAAACCCTCAAAACACCCCCGCCTCCAAAAAAATTTTAATGACGCAGTCTGCGCCTCTCCTAGGTGGCCACCCCTGTATAATTAGTACATTCTGAGTCATTGTTCAAGGTGATATTTTAAAGCACACTACATTTCATTTAATAATTGTTTAAAACGCACTGAATTTTGTTCGTTTCATAGAAACTTCAAGGAAGACGAAGTTGAAAAAAATGGTTCTACGTAAGTTGGCGTTAAAAAAGTGTTTGTGTGTGCTAGTCCAATTTACTTTTGGATTTTTAAGAAGTCGTTGTAATGGTAAATGAGTCCAACATCTCAATATTCGTTTGGTTATTGCGGATAAATATCTTGAGTATCAAAAATTGTTTGTTGGGAATTTAAAAACATTGTAATTATATAAACTGTTCGTCTTAACATGGGAATTAAGACAGAGTATCTTTCGTCGTATTCGTCCAAACTTGCATGCGAAATGTTTCACCAGGTTTATAATCCTGCGTTCCTGGTTTTAGTGACTATTCAAACTCTACTGCACAGGAAAATGTTTTTAATATCGCATTCTTTGGTGTTCATTTAATTTCAGGAAATTAATTTGATAAAGAACGTTAAAAAGGGTAAACATGGAGAAATTTTACAATTTAATTATTCGTAGTTGCATTTATGAGCTCAAAAAAAGAGAAAGGAAATTTTGGGATCTAAGTGAATAAACATCCGTTAAATGTACTACAATTGAGGAAGTGAGAAGCAAGGGATGTAAGTGGATATTTTTAAGTTTCGAGTAAAACGCGTTTAAAGATTGGCTCCTAGGTTGACTTTTATTGAAAAGTTTTTCTAAATCATGCTGCATTGCAGCACCTACCAGGGCCAGTACTACCTCTTGCCCCAAGACAGAGGACATGTTCACTACCATTCGTACTGTTTATATCCAAACTTTTAATTTTGCCACTTACATCCCTTTGTTTCTCACTGCCTCAATTGATGAAACCACAAATTGATACTAAATGTGAAAATCCAAAGTCCCTTACCTTGCAAGTTGGGATTCCATCGACTATACAATTCTTCTGTGTTGCATAAAAGAGAAGATACGTATTTCATTTGATTGCGGCGTCATAAAAGAGAAGATACGTATTTCATTTGATTGCGGCGTCATACAACAGAAGGAAAAAGTCAATACTCCCAGTTTATTTTTTGTTACAATCATGCAGTGTATATAAATATGTTAGGTGATCACTGAGTCCGGGGTTTATGATTTGGTCCGGAGTGTGAGGTTTTGGTCCACCGCTAGGTGGCAAATGTCAAACCGCGAAAGTATGCGACGGTAAATTCTAGCATTTTCGAATGCTATTAAATGGATGAAGACAAATATGCTGTCTCCCTATCACGTGACTAATGAACAGACCACTACAGTAAACAGAAATAATATAAAAACGTCTCTTG